>NC_045960.1:111242556-111328117 GCF_010909765.2 Amblyraja radiata | reverse complement strand
CCTCCCTCTCTCCCTCTCCGCTCAATTCAATTTCAATTCAATTTAAAAACTTTATTGGCATGATAAAAAACATTGCCATATTGCCAAAGTATAAAACATGACATACATATTTAAAATGCATAAGTATAAATACAAGTATACAGTGCATGGATAGATATGTCCCTGTACATAAACTCGCAATAGGCCTATGGCCCTTTATTGATTGCAGCTGTAAGCAGTAGAACACAATAGCAAGTTTAGCAATTCAATATTAATTTCTTAGTGTCAGTTAATGTCGATTAGTGTGTGCGTACATATGTGCATGTTGGTCATTCACCGTCTCTCAGGTTATGGCATGCTGTTACGTATTGTGCACCAAGATGTGCCGTATTTCCTTCGCCGAGGATTATTCTTAGTTTTGATGTATCGTCTAGTTCTTTAAAATCAGGGGTTGCCACACTGAGTTTGTGTGGCAGCCACACTCTCCCTCTCTCTAAACCATTAACGCTACAAATTCACAACCACCCTTCCCCCTGACACCACCATCCCCGTCTGTCTTGTGCTGTGTCTCCTCTTTCACTGACCCCATCCGAGCACAGTATGACATTTTTTTGACAACCTAACTGGTCTGGCTGGCTTGTTTAAACTGTACACCCCCCAGAGGGGTTTTGAAATCCTGGTGCATGCAAATGTTTATTTTATGTGTAGGAAGGAGCTGCAGATGCTGGTTCACACCGAAGACAGGCACAAAGTGCTGGAGTAAGGTCCTGTCCCACTGTACGAGGTAATTCAAGAGCTCTCCCGAGTTAAAAAAAAAATCAAACTCGTGGTAAGCACGTAGAATGTACGTAGCGGGTACGTCGGAGCTCGGGACGTCTCTTAGCGGCTCGTAACGCTAACGGCAGGCACTCGGGAAACGCGGTAAGCTCATGAAGACTCGTGAAGATTTTTCAACATGTTGAAAAATGTCCACGAGAGCCCTGAGTACCTACGAGCGGCCATTACCGTAAATCTCCGAGTTCGTATCATGGGAAACTCGGGAGAATTAACTCTTGAATTAGCTCGTACAGTGGGACAGCCCCTTTACCTCAGCGGGCCAGGCAGCAGCTCTGTGGAGTTCAGTTCAGTTTCGTTTATTGTCACGTGTACCGAGGTACAGTGAAAAGCTTTTGTTGCGTGCTAACCAGTCCGCGGAAAGACAATACATGATTACAATCCAGCCGTTCACAGTGTAAAGATACAGATGGAATGGGTGACTTTTTGGGTCGAGACCTTTCTTCAGACTGAGAGTCAGGGAAACTAGTGATATGGAAGGGTAAGGTGTGAAAACGATAGATCAAAGCAGACAATGACCAAAGAAAAATGTTACACTTCCTTGATCATCGCCCGCCCTTTGATCTTTAAGAAGGAACTGCAGATGCTGGAAAAATCGATGGGTAGACAAAAATGCTGGAGAAACTCAGCGGGTGAGGCAGCATCTATGGAGCGAAGGAATAGGTGACATTTCGGGTCGAAACCCTTCTTCAGACTGATGTGGAGGTGGGGGGGGGAAGAAGAAAGGAAGAGGCGGAGACAGTGGGCTGTGGGAGAGCTGGGAAGGGGAGGGGAAGGAGGGAGAAAGCAGGGACTACCTGAAATTGGAGAAGTCAATGTTCATACCGCTGGGGTGTAAACTACCCAAGCGAAATATGAGGTGCTGCTCCTCCAATTTACGGTGGGACTCACTCTGGCAATGGAGGAGGCCATGATCTCCTTTGATCGGTGGTTTTCACACCTCTTCCATGTGTCACTGGAGTTTAGAAGGATGAGGGGAGGGTTCTTATAGAAACATATAAAATTATAAAAGGATTGGACAAGCTAGATGCAGGAAAGATGTTCCCAATGTTGGGCGAGTCCAGAACCAGGGGCCACAGTCTTAGAATAAAGGGGAGGTCATTTAAGACTGAGGTGAGAAAAAACCTTTTCAGCCAGAGAGTTGTGAATTTGTGGAATTCCCTGCCACAGAGGGCAGTGGAGGCCAAGTCACTGGATGGATTTAAGAGAGAGTTAGATAGAGCTCTAGGGGCTAGTGGAGTCAAGGGATATGGGGAGAAGGCAGGCACGGGTTATTGATAGGGGACGATCAGCCATGATCGCAATGAATGGCGGTGCTGGCTCGAAGGGCCGAATGGCCTCCTCCTGCACCTATTTTCTATGTTTCTATGTCTCCCTCTCCCCTGAAGAACTCTCAGACTGAAGAAGGGTCTCAATTTGAAACGTAGGCCCATTCCTTCACTCCAGAGATGCTGCCTGACCCACTGAGTTACTCCAGCTTTTTTGTGTCAATCTGTGGTGTTTTAAAATTTCCTCTCTGCAGGAATGTATTGTAAGAATTTACCATGGTGCGTTTGAAATACGTGTAAAATGGCGGTAAGGTGCGGATTCACACGCTCTAACCCCGCACGAGTGTAAAAGTCTTTAACGTTCGTCTGTAGATTCATGAGCAAGTGAATTATGCAAAAGATGGACGCAAAATGCTGGAGTAACTCAACGGTTTCAAAGGTGTTTTATTGTCCCGTACCAATTAAGGTACAAAAGCAACGAGATACACAGCTACATAAAAGTTGCCTTTCACTGAATTTCTGCAACAACAGAATGGTTAAACATAGAAACATAGAAAATAGGTGCAGGAGTAGGCCATTCGGCCCTTCGAGCCAGCACCGCCATCCAATATGATCGTGGCTGATCATCCAACTCAGTATCCTGTATCTGCCTTCTCTCCATACCCCGTGATCCCTTTAGCCACAAGGGCCACATCTAACTCCCTCTTAAATATAGCCAATGAACTGGCCTCAACTACCTTCTGTGGCAGAGAGTTCCACAGATTCGCCACTCTCTGTGTGAAAAAAAAATTCTCATCTTGAAGGGGAAAGAAATTTCTCATCTCGAAAAAGGATAAGGGAGAAGTCTAAAAGATTTCCCCCTTATCCTTAAACTGTGACCCCGTGTTCTGGACTTCCCCAACATCGGGAATAATCTTCCTGCATCTAGCCTGTCCAACCCCTTAAGAATTTTGTAAGTTTCAATAAGATCCCCCCTCAATCTTCTAAATTCTAGCGAGTACAAGCCGAGTCTATCCAGTCTTTCTTCATATGAAAGTCCTGACATCCCAGGAAGCAGTCTGGTGAACCTTCTCTGTACTCCCTCTAAACACAAATTTAAATCCAATGCCAGGGATGGGTGAGGGTTGGGGGGGGGGGGGGAAGGTATATCTCCATCTTCTTATCTTCTTTTTCCTTATTTCTTTTCTTCCTTTTTGCACTTCTTTGGTCGCTTATGCCCCTGTCCCACTTAAGAAACCTGAACGGAAGCCTCTGGAGAATTTGTGCCCCACCCAAGGTTTCCGTGAGGTTCCCGGAGGTTTTTATCAGTCCCCCTACCTGCTTCAACTACCTGCAACCTCCAGCAACCACCTGCAACCTCGGGGAACCGCACGGAAACCTTGGGTGGGGCGCAAAGTCTCCAGAGGTTTCCGTTCAGGTTTCCTAAGTGGGACAGGCTTTTTCTTCACTTTCTCCTTTTTTCTCTCTTTTTTCCTTTTTTCCCTTTTTAAAAAAAATTTAGGTTTCAATATTAAAAATGAAGCTGTACAACAATTGTATAACTGTTATGTCGATCACCTTATCCCTGTACAACTGCTTCTAATAAAATAAATTCCCCCCAAAAAAAACTGTGGCCCTTGGTTCTGGACTCCCCCAACATCGGGAACACGTTTCCTGCCTCTAACGTGTCCAAGCCCTTAACAATCTTATATGTTTCAATACGATATCCTCTCATCCTTCTAAATTCCAGAGTGTACAAGCCCAGCTGCTCCATTTTCTCAGCATATGACAGTCCCGCTATCCCGGGAATTAACCTTGTAAACCTACACTGCACTCCCTCAATAGCAGGAATGTCCTTCCTCAAATTAGGGGACCAAAACTGCACACAATACTCCAGGTGTGGTCTCACTAGGGCTTTGTACAACTGCAGAAGGATCTCTTTGCTCCTATATTCGATTCCTCTTGTTATAAAGTCAATGTTCATACCGCTGGGGTGTGAGCTGCCAAAGTGATTTTGCGCTGGGCCTCACTCTGACAAATTATACAATGCTAGTTACTTTACTGGAGAAAGAATAAGGTGTAGATGTAGTAAAGTGGGTCAGGTGATGTGGTACAAGGGATGCTCGTGCTGCTTCTGTGGAATTTCGATTTATTTTCTCAGTTTCCTGACCAGGTAATGTCCCCCGTCCTAGTTCTTCCGACCAGTTTCACAGAACCCCTGATTAAATTTTACTGATTGTAAGTTTCATTCTCACCTTCCCCTCGACCAACAATACGCCATTCTACATTTTCTTGCTTATCGTCCCCTTTGATCTGTCATTTTCACACCTTGGCCTTCCATATCTCTTGAGTCTCCCTCTCCCATGACTCTCAGTCTGAGCAAGGGTCTCGACCCGATACGTCACCCATTCCTTCTCTCCACAGATGCTGCCTGACCCGCTGAGTTACTCCAGCACTCTGTGAAACGTCACCTATCCATGTTCTCCACAGATGCTGCCTGACCCGCTGAGTTACTCCAGCACTCTGTGAAACGTCACCCATCCATGTTCTCCACAGATTCTGTGTTAAACCAATTTACATTTCAAAATATTCAATAAATGGAGACCATATTCTAACAAAAAATTCTGGTTTGTCAATTAAGACAAGTCTTATTTTTTCCAAGTGCAAGTTCTCAGTCATTTCCGTAATCCACATTTTAATTGTGGGGGCTGCTGGTTTTTTCCAAAATGTTAGTATTATTTTTTTCGCAGTTGTTAGACTGTAATTAAGAAATTGTCTGAGTTATCGTAAAGTTTGAAGTATGTTCTGATAATCCTAATATTATAAATTTTGGCTCTGGGTCCAGATGGATATCGATAACTTCAGACATGCAGGTGAATTGGCTTCTATAAAATTATACTGGAAATTCCCAAAAAGTTAATCTTCAAGTCGAATCAGTTAGGGGCGGAAAATCCGGGGGGGGGGAGGGTGGCAGAGGGACACGTCCCCTCCATGTTTTGAGAGGTGGGGGACATCCCCCCCAAATTTTTGTCATCCCGATTTTAAAACCCGGTGAAATCTCTGCTTTCCGCGAGACAGTGGGGGTGGGACTGATGATCGAGGGCGCCGATTGGACGAGAGAGACGTCGGTCAGCAGGCAAATGGGGCGGGACATGATGATTCAGCGCAGTGATTGGAGGAGGGAGACGTGGCACAGACCTGCGCTTCATCCGCAGCCAGAATCGATCCCGGCCGGGTCTCCAGCGCTGTCCTGTCCCCACCCGAGTGCCCCCCCCCATGGGTGCCAGAGTGGTTGGCAGCAAAGATCCTCCGATATAGGATCTTTGGTCAGGAATCAGACGGGCCAGCACAGAGAAACAGCGCTAAACCCAGCTAACTCTGCCTGTCCCGCCAGGTGAGCCTACAGCCCTTCCTGGACTTGCGGGAAATATGGCCAGCGCCGAGAAGCAGCGCTGGTGTCCCGTCAGTCCAGGCAGGGCTGTAGGTTAACCCAGTGAGACAGGCAGAGTTGAGCTGCATTTAGCGCTGGATTGAGCCTCCAAAACCTCGCGCGTGGGAGTGTGCGCATGCGCGCGTGGACGCCAAAAAATGGTGTCCCCCGTCCCCTCCATGTTTTGATAGCGAGTTCCGCTCTTGGAATCGGTAGTAAATAAAGCAAACGCATTTATTTCGAGAAGGCTTCTACACAAACAGGGATGTAATGCTGAGGCTCTATAAGGTGCAATATGGGCACCGTATCTGAGGAAGGATGTGCTGGCTCTGGAGAGGGACAAGAGGAGGTTTGCAAGAATGATCCCAGGAATGAGTGGGTTAACATATGATGAGCGTTTGACGGCACCGGGCCTGTAATCACTGGAGTTTAGAAGAATGAGGGGTACTTCATTGGACTATATGGTCATATAGGACTAGATAGGACTAGAGGTCATAACCTCAGAATTTAAGGACATTCTTTTAGGAAGGAGATGAGGAGACTCTGGAGTTTAGAAGGATGAGAGGGAATCTTATTGAAACATGTAAGATTATCAAGGGTTTGGACACGCTAGAGGCAGGAAACATGTTCCTGATATTGGGGGAGTCCAGAACCAGGGGTCACAGTTTAAGAATAAGGAGTAAGCCATTTAGAACGTAGACGAGGAAACACTTTTTCATACAGAGAGTTGTGAGTCTGTGGAATTCTCTGCCTCAGAGGGCGGTGGAGGCCGGTTCTCTGAATACTTTCAAGAGAGAGCTAGGTAGGGCTCTTAAAGATAGCGGAGTCAGGGGATATGGGGAGAAGGCAGGAAAGGGGTACTGATTGGGGATGATCAGCCATGATCACATTGAATGGCAGTGCTGGCTCGAAGGGCCAAATGGCCTACTCCTGCACCTGTTGTCTATTGACACCCCCAACATCGGGAACATATTTCCTGCCTCTAGCGTTTCCTGTCCTAAATGCTGCTATAGTACCACCTTCAACTACCTCCTCTGGCAGCTCGTTCCATACACCCACCATACTGTGTGCAAAAAGGTTGCCCCTCAGGTGGGCACTAAATCTTCCTCTCTCAATTTAACCCAATGTCCTCTGATTCTTGATTCTCCTTCCCTGGATAAAACACTCCGTGCGTTTACCTTATCTATTCCCCTCATGATTTTATACACATCTATAAGATCACCCCTCATCCTCCTGCGCTCCAAGGAATAGAGACCTAACCTGCCCAACCTCTCTCCATAGCGCAGGCCATCAAGTCCTGGCAACGTCTTTGTAAAGGAAGTCCTGAATGTATCCCGAGACTCCGGAACGGTAGAGAACACAGAGTGCTGGAGTAACTCAGCGGGTCAGGCAGCATCTGTGGAGAACATGGATAGGTGACGTTTCACAGAGTGCTGGAGTAACTCAGCGGGTCAGGCAGCATCTATGGAGCTAAGGAAATAGGCAACGTTTTGGGTCGAAACCCTTCCGGGTTTCGGCCCGAAACGTTGCCTATTTCCAGAAGGGTTTCGGCCTGAAACGTTGCCTATTTCCTTCGCTCCATAGATGCTGCTGCACCATAACTCAGCGGGTCAGGCAGCATCTGTGGAGAACATGGATAGGTGACGTTTCACAGAGTGCTGGAGTAACTCAGCGGGTCAGGCAGCATCTGTGGAGAACATGGATAGGTGACGAGCCTGAAGAAGGGCCTGATCCAAAATGCCCTAATCTATCACTTGCCAGGTTTTGTTCTCCCCCAACTCTCTTGTCCAGTTTTCTCCCCACCCTAACTCCAATCAGTCTGATGAAGAGCACCAACCCGAAAAATGATCTGTCGCTGATTATCGCTGAACACCTCCGCTCTGCTCACCTTGGCCTACCTGATCTCCCGGTTGCTAAACATTTAACTCCCCCTCCCATTCCCACACTGACCGCTCTGTCCTGGGCCTCCTCCATTGTCAGAGTGAGGCCCAGCGCAAATTGGAGGAACAGCACCTCATGTTTCGCTTGGGCAGCTTACACCCCAGCGGTATGAACATTGACTTCTCTAACTTCAAGTAACCCTTGCTTTCCCCCTCTCTCCGTCCCTCCCCCACCCTAGTTTTCCGACTAGTTTCACTGTCCTCCTGATGCATTTTACAGTTTCTATGCCTCACCTTCCCTTCAGCCAACAATGAACCATTCTACATTTCCTTGGAGCTTTTGTCACCTTTGATATCTCGTTTTCACACCTCACCCTGCCACATCTCTGGTCTCCGTCTCCCCTGACTCTCAATAGGCAATAGACAATAGGTGCAGGAGTAGGCCATTCGGCCCTTCGAGCCAGCATCGCCATTCAATGTGATCATGGCTGATCATCCCCAATCAGTACCCCGTTCCTGCCTTCTCCCCATATCCCATGACTCCACTATTTTTAAGAGCCCTATCTAGCTCTCTCTTGAAAGCATCCAGAGAACCTACCTGCAGAGAATTCCACAGACTCACCACTCTCTGTGAGAAAAAGTGTTTCCTCTCAGCATGAAGCAGGGTCTCGACTCGAAACGTCACCCATTCCTTCTCTCCAGGGATGCTGCCTGTCCCGCTGAGTTACTCCCGCACTGTCTTTTAAAAAAAATAGGTTGAAGGGTGGAGGGACAAAGAATGACCACTAGTCTGAAGAAGGGTTGTGCTCTGTCCATTCCCTCCTCAGATGCTGCCTGACCCGCTGTTCCTTCAGCACCTTGTGTTCTCCGCAAGATCTGCAGTTCCTTGTCCTTTTGAATACCAACTTTTCAATTTTCCACCAGTTCAGTTTCAGTTTAGTTTATTGTCACGTGTGAGGTACAGTGAAAAGCTTTTTGTTGCGTGATAACCAGTCAGCGGAGGTTTAGCTTAGTTCAGTTTAGAAATACAGCGCGGAAACAGTCCCTTCAGCCCAATGCGTCCGCACAGCCCAGCGATCCACACACACTAACACTAATTTGAGGAAGGACATTCTTACTATTGAGGGAGCCCAGCGTAGGTTTACAAGGTTAATTCCCGGGATGGCAGGACTGTCATATGCTGAGAGAATGGAGCAGCTGGGCTTGTACACTCTGGAGTTTAGAAGGATGAGAGGGTATCTCATTGAGACATATAAAATTGTTAAGGGTTTGGACACGCTAGAGGCAGGAAACATGTTCCCGATGTTGGGGGAGTCCAGAACCAGGGGCCACAGTTTAAGAATAAGGGGTAAGCCATTTAGAACGGAGACGAGGAAACACTTTTTCTCACAGAGAGTTGTGAGTCTGTGGAATTCTCTGCCTCAGAGGGAGGTGGAGGCAGGTTCTCTGGATGCTTTCAAGAGAGAGCTAGGTAGGGCTCTTAAAGATAGTGGAGTCTGGGGATATTGGGAGAAGGCAGGAACGGGGTACTGATTGTTAATGATCAGCCATGATCACATTGAATGGCGGTGCTGGCTCGAAGGGCCGAATGGCCTACTCCTGCACCTATTGTCTATTGTCTTACAAAAATTGGGACAATTTACACTTATACCAAGCCTGTACATCTTTGTGGAGTGCGGGAGGAAACCGAAGATCTCGGAGAAAACCCACGCAGGTCACGGGGAGAACGTACTAACTCTGTACAGACAGCACCTCTAGTCGGGATTGAACCCAGGACCCGGGGCTCTGGCGCTGTGAGGCAGCAACTCTACTGCTGCGCCACCGTGCCTTCTGAATAGTATGTACTGCTGTGGAATATGAAACAAGGTCGCTGCATGTCGCTTATAGTAAGTTCCCACATCAAGAAACGTCACCTATTCCTTCGCTCCATAGATGCTGCCTCACCCGCTGAGTTTCTCCAGCATTTTTATCCACCTTCGATTTTTCCAGCATCTGCAGTTCCTTCTTAAACATATCACGTGCTGTGATAGCAATCTCACAATCTGTCTGAGATCATGGTTGGGTTTCAAAGTCTGAGGAAGGGTCCTGACCCAAAATGTCATCTGTCCATTTCCTCCACAGATCAGTTCAGTTTAGTTTATTGTCACGTGTACCGAGGTACAGTGAAAAGCTTTTGTTGCATGCTAACCAGTCAGCGGAAAGACAATACATGATTACAATCGAGCCGTTTACAGTGTACAGATACATGATAAGGGAATAATGTTTAGTGCAAGGTAAAGCCAGTAAAGTCCGATCAAGGATAGTCCGAGGGTCTCCAATGAGGTAGATAGTAGTTCAGGACCGCTCTCTGGTTGTGGTAGGATGGTTCAGTTGCCTGATAACAGCTGGGAAGAAACTGTCTGAATCTGGAGGTGTGCGTTTTCACACTTCTGTACCCCTTGCCCGATGGGAGAGGGGGGAAGAGGGAGTGGCCGGGGTGCGACTGGTCCTTGATGATGTTGCTGGCCTTGCCGAGGCAGCGTGTGGTGTAGATGGAGTCAATGGAAGGGAGGTTGGTTTGTGTGATGGTCTGGGCTGCATCCACAATTCGCTGCAATCTCTTGCGGTCTTGGATGGAGCTGTTCCCAAACCGAGCTGTGATGACGTTTAGTGCAAGAAGATGATCACACATTCTTTCATAAAATATTCCATCTGCCATGTACTTGCCTGCTCACCAAATCTGTTTATTTCTCCTGGAATGTCTATATATCCACCTCAAAGCCACACTGCCATCTGTCTTTGGAACTGCTACACTCAACCCCTTTGTCCAGCACCACCCCCTGCTGCAACCTTTCCCAATCAGAAAGAAAACATTAGGCGGTCATGGTGGCGCAGCGGTAGAGTTGCTGCCTTACAGCGAATGCAGCTCCAGAGACCCGGGTTCGATCCCGACTACGGGTGCTGTCTGTACGGAGTTTGCGCGTTCTCCCCGTGACCTGCGTGGGTTTTCTCCGAGATATAATAACCATATAACAACTACAGCACGGAAACAGGCCAACTCGGCCCTTCTAGTCCGTGCCGAACACCTATTCTCCCCTAGTCCCATCTACCTGCACTCAGACCATAACCCTCCATTCCTTTCGCATCCATATATCTATCCAATTTATTTTTAAATGATAAAATCGAACCTGCCTCCACCACTTCCACTGGAAGCTCATTCCACACAGCTACCACTCTCTGAGTAAAGAAGTTCCCCCTAAACCTCTGTCCCTTCGGATCTTCGGTTTCCTCCCACACTCCAAAGACGTACAGGTTTGTAGGTTTATTGGCTTGGTAAATGTAAAAATTGTCGCCGGTGGGTGTAGGATAGTGTTAATGTGCGGGGGATCGCTAGTTGGCGCGGATCCGGTGGGCCGAAGGGCCTGTTTCTGCGCTGTATCTCTAAACTAAACTCAACTAAACTTCACCCCGATTCTGTTTTTGGTCCATTAGCCTATCCCCAATTCACGGCCACACATCGACCCCAATAACACATCCCCTCATTTTGTTTCATAATCTTTCGTGCCCTTTGAAATAGAATTTGAAGATTTTAACCATCTCCACTTCGGCACCGTCAATGCTGAGTCCGGGTCTCAGGCGCTGTGAGGCAGCAACTCTCCCGCTGCACCACTGGGGTACAGGCACTCCCACACTCGGGTGGAAATCGCTATCAAAACATGGGGGGGACGCAAATTTCTGCGCCTGTGCACACATACACGCGCGAGGCTTCGGCCGTGGGCCCTGTGGACGGTAACATCGGGAGCTGACCTGGTTGGTGACCGACTCTGAACTCCAGCAACAGCAGCTTCGTCCACCACGAATCGTGGGGCTTCAATCGGCCCATTCACGGGGCCTTTCATTGCCCGGCGCGGCTTAAAACTGGCCGTGGGATCTTCCATCGCCCGGCGGGGGCTTCAACATCGGGAGCCTCGATCGCCTCAACGCAGCAATTTGACCGCGGGGAGATTGAAGATCCTGCGACTGATTTTAAGCCAGGCCGGGCGATGAAAGGCCCCACGAACAGACCGATTCAAGCTCCGCTCTATAATCTTTGCGCCACCAGGATGTCTCCCTCCTCCACTCACCGCGCTCTATCCTCAGTCCCACCCTCCTACTTCCTCCTCTGACCGACACCCTCCTCCTCCAATCATCGCGCTGTCATCATGTCCCGCCCCCCCCTGCTGACAGACGTCTCTCTCGTCCAATCGGCGCCCTCGATCATCAGTCCCACCCCCACTGTCTCGCGGAAAGCGGAGATTTTTTATAGATTTTTTTTCACCGAGTTTCACAATCCGGATTACAAAACATGGGGGGGATTGTCCCCCACCTCACAAAACATGGAGGGGACGTGTGTTTCCCCCGCCCCCCCCCCCCCCCCGTCCTCCCAGGATTTCCACCCATGCCACACTTGAGTTGAGTTGAGTTTATTGTCACGTGTACCGAGTGAAAAGCTTTTGTTATGTGGAATGAGGAAAGACAATACAACATGCTTACAATCAAGTCATTTACATTGTACAGGCTGCACACGACATGGAATAACGTTTAGTGCAAGATAAAGTCCAGGGGCCACAGTTAAAGAATAAGGAGTAGGCCATTTAGAACGGAGATGAGGAAACATTTTTTCACCCAGAGAGTTGTGAGTCTGTGGAATTCTCAGCCTCAGAGGTCGGTGGAGGCCAATTCTCTGGATACTTTCAAGAGAGAGCTAGATAGAGCTCTTAAAGGATATGGCGAGAAGGCAGGAACGGGGTACTGATTGTGGATGATCAGCCATGATCACATTGATTGGCGGTGCTGGCTTGAGGGGCCAAATGGCCTACTCCTGTACCTATTATCTATTGTCTATTGACAGGTTTAGAGGGATATGGGCCAAACACCGACTGGTGGGACTAGCACAGATGGGCCATTTTAGTTGGCATGGGCCCGTTGTGCAGAAGGGCCTATTGTCCATTGTCCATTGTCTATAGCCTAAAGTCTGATCAAAGATAGTCCAATGAGGTAGATAGTAGTTCAGGACTGTTCTCTAGTTATTGCTAGGATGGTTCAGTTGCCTGTTGGGCTGAAGGGCCTATTGTCCATTGTCTATTGTCTAAAGTCCCTTTTACAGATACATAGAACAGTACAGCACATGAAGGGTTCATAAGTGATAGGTACAGAATTAGGCCATTCGGCCCATCAAGTCTACTCCACCATTCAATCACAGGAGATCTATCCCTCCCTCCAAATCCCATTCTCCTGCCTTCTCCCCATAACCCCTGACCACCGTACTAATCAAAAATCTATCTATCTCCGCCTTAAACAGTCACACAGAGAGTGGTGAATCTGTGGAATTCTCTGCCACAGAAGGTAGTTGATGCCAGTTAATTGGCTATATTTAAGAGGGTGTTAGATGTGGCCCTTGTGGCTAAAGGGATCAGAGGGTATGGAGAGAAGGCAGGTACAGGATACTGAGTTGGATGATCAGCCATGATCATATTGAATGGCGGTGCAGGCTCGAAGGGCCGAATGGCCTACTCCTGCACCTATTGTCTATGTTTCTATGTTAAAAAATATCCACTGACTTGGCCTCCACAGCCATCTGTGGAGAATAATGCCACAGATTCACAGTGGGCGGTCACGGTGGGGCAGCGGTAGAGTTGCTGCCTTACAGCGCTTGCAGCGCCTGAGACCCGGGTTCCATCCCGACTACGGGTGCCGCATGTACGGAGTTTGAACGTTCTCCCCGTGACCTGAGTGGGTTTTCTCCGAGATCTTCGGTTTTCTCCAACACTCCAAAGACGTACAGGTTTGCAGGTTAATTGGCTTGGTGTGTGTGTAAATGTGTATGGTGTATGACTACCAACCACCGCCAGTCTCCACTGCCCACGTTACACCAAGGTGTGTGGATCGCTGAATGGCCTCTACAGACATCTGCAGACCCACAAGTAGACGACCCTATGGAGCGGAGAGGGCAGTCATACTCGTTTGGAGTGACCACCGATGATGATGATGATGATGTGTAAATTGTTCCTAGTGAAGTAGGATAGTGTTAATGTGCGAGGATCGCTGGTCGGTGCGGACTCAGTGGACCGAAGGGTCGTTTTTTCCATGCTGTATCTCTAAACAAAACTAAACGAAACCACCCTCTGACAAAATAAAGGGCCTTTCCCACATACGTGCCTCTTTCGGCGACTGCCGGCACCCGTCATAGGTCGCCGAAAATGTTCAACATGCGGCGCACAGAAAGACGCTACGACTCTTTGGGTGACTGAGAGACTACCTATAACCTGAAGTATTGCGTACAGTTTTGGTCCCCTAATTTGTGGAAGGACATTCTTGCTATTGAGGGAGTGCAGCGTAGGTTTACAAGGTTAATTCCCAGGATGGCAGGACTGTCCATATGCTGAGAGAATGGAGCAGCTGGGCTTGTACACTCTGGAGTTTAGAAGGATGAGAGGGCATCTCATTGAAACATATAAGATTATTAAGGGTTTGGACACGCTAGAGGCAGGCAACATGTTCCCAATGTTGGGGGAGTCCAGAACCAGGGGCCACAGTTTAAGAATAAGGAGTAAGCCATTTAGAACGGAGACGAGGAAACACTTTTTTTCACAGAGAGTGGTGAGTCTGTGGAATTCTCTGCCTCAGGGGGCGGTGGAGGCCGGTTCTCTGGATGCTTTCAAGAGAGAGCTAGATAGGGCTCTTAAAGATAGTGGAGTCAGGGGATATGGGGAGAAGGCAGGAACGGGGTACTGGTTGGGGATGATCAGCCATGATCACATTGAATGGCAGTGCTGGCTCGAAGGGCCGAATGGCCTACTCCTGCACCTATTGTCTATTGTCTATTGACCATACAGACGACATGTCGCGGGGTGAAGCCTGTATGGTCGTGAGTGGTCGCCCAAAGAGTCGTACCTTTTTCTGGTTGAAAATTGTCAGAGATCTGCTGCGACTATGACGGGTGCCAGCAAGTCGCCGAAAAAATCAAGTAGGTGGGACAGGCCCATTAAAGGTACGTCCTTTAATTCTGCGGCTGTGACCTCTAGTCCCAGACTCTCCCACTAGTGCCCAGGATGATTGTGCCGACAACTATGGCAATTTAAACTAATCTTATCTGACTGTTGAGGTCTACATTCCTTCCATTCCATGCCTGTTCACATTGCCTGTAGGGACCTCTGAAGTGTTGCCATCGTATCTGCTTCCCTACTCTGTTAATGAGTGCCAGGCACCTCTCATTCTCCACACAACATCAAACATGCTTGGCACATCCACTTTCCACGCGTCCCCTTTTACCTTAAACCTCTGCCCTCTGTTTGGATTACATAGAAACATAGAAATATAGAAAATAGGTGCAAGAGTAGGTCATTCGGCCCTTCGAGCCTGCACCGCCATTCAATGTGATCATGGCTGATCATCCAACTCAGTATCCTGTACCTGCCTTCTCTCCATACCCCCTGATCCCTTTAGCCACAAGGGCCACATCTAACTCCCTCTTAAATATAGCCAATGAACTGGCCTCAACTACCTTCTGTGGCAGAGAATTCCAGAGATTCACCACTCTCTGTGTGAAAAACGTTTTCCTCATCTCGGTCCTAAAGGATTTCCCCCCTTATCCTTAAACTGTGACCCCTTGGTCTGGATTCTTAAACTGTGACAGCTACAGCATGGAAACAGGCCCTTCGGCCCACCGAGTCTACACCGACCAGCGATCACATGTTCACACTGGTTCACACTAGTGTTATCCCACTTTCCCATCCACTAATGCGGCTCGATGTTTAATATGGCCGTAAACGGCTCGATTGTAATCGTGTATTGTCTTTCCGCTGACTGGTTAGAAACATAGAAACATAGAAAATAGGTACAGGAGGAGGCCGTTCGGCCCTTCGAGCCAGCACCGCCATTCATTGTGATCATGACTGATCGTCCCCTATCAATAACCCGTACCTGCCTTCTCCCCATATCCCTTGACTCCACTAGCCCCTAGAGTATATATATTTATTGCTCATTATTCTATGTTCGCTCTTCTGGGTGAGATGCTAACTGCATTTCATTGTCTCTGTACTGTACACTGCACAATGACAATAAAGATTGAATCTGAATCTGAATCTGAGCTCTATCTAACTCTCTCTTAAATCCATCCAGTGACTTGGCCTTCACTGCCCTCTGTGGCAGGGAATTCCATAAATTCACAACTCTCTGGGTGAAAAAGTTTTTTCTCACCTCAGTCTTAAATGACCTCCCCTTTATTCTAAGTCTGTGGCCCCTGGTTCTGGACTCGCCCAACATTGAGAACATTTTTCCTGCATCTAGCTTGACCAGTCCTTTTATAATTTTATATGTTTCTATAAGATCCCCCTCATCCTTCTAAACTCCAGTGAATACAATCCCAGTGTTTTCAAGCACGCAACAAAATATTTTCACTGTACCACGGTACACGTGACAATAGGCTAAACTGAACTAAACTAAACTAAACTAGACTACATCCACACTAGGGGCAATTTGCACAGGTCAATTGTCCTACAATCCTGTATGTCTTTGGAGTGTGGGAGGAAACTGGAGCACCCGGAGAAAACCCACACGGACAAGGGGAGAACTCCAACCACACCTGAGGTCAGGATTGAACCTGGGTCTCTGGCGTTGTGAGGCAGCAGCTCTACCAGCTGTGCCACTATGCTGTCCACTGGTATTTTATCCTTGGGGGGGGAAAAGGTTCTGACTGTCTACCCTATTCCCGGGATGGCGGGTCTGTCATATGCTGAGAGAAAGGAGCAGCTGGGCTTGTACACTCTGGAGTTTAGAAGGATGGGAAGGAATCTCTTGGAAACATATAAGATTGTTAAGGGCTTGGACACGCTAGAGGCAGGAAACATGTTCCCGATGTTGGGGTAATCCAGAACCAGGGGCCACAGTTTAAGAATAAGGAGTAAGCCATTTAGAACGGAGACGAGGAAACACTTTTTCACACAGAGAGTTGTGAGTCTGTGGAATTCTCTGCCTCAGAGGGCGGTGGAGGCAGGTTCTCTGGATGCTTTCAAGAGAGAGCTGGATAGGGCTCTTAAAAATAGCGGACTGAGGGGATATGGGGAGAAGGCAGGAACGGGGTACTGATTGGGGATGATCAGCCATGATCACATTGAATGGCGGTGCTGGCTCGAAGGGCCAAATGGCCTACTCCTGCATCTATTGTCTATTGTCTATCTATTGCCACTCGTGCTTCTATCCAGTTGCCGTCAGTCTTTGATGCTCGAGAGATAATAATCTTCATTTGTCGAACCTTTTCGTTGGGCTAATACTGTCTAACCCAGGCAACATTCTGACGAACCTCTTCTGCAGAACCTTTCCAAAGCCTCTACATCCTTCTTGTAACGTGTCAACGAGAATTGCACATGATACTCTAAATGTTCACAAGTTGAAGGAGCAGAATTAGACCATTTGACCCATCAAGTCTACTCCGCCATTCAATCATGGCTGATCTATCTCTCACTCTCAACCCCATTCTCCTGCCTTCTCCCCATAACCCCTGACACCGTACTAATCAAGAATCTGCCATAAAAATACCCATTGACTTGGCCTCCACAGCCGTCTGTGGCAATGAATTCCACAAATTCACCACCCTCTGACTAAAGAAATTCCCTCTCATCTTCCTAAAGGCATGTCCTTAAAATTCTGAGGCTGTGACCTCTGGTCCTAGACTCTCCCATTAATGGGAACATCCTCTCCACATCCACTCTATCCAGGACTTTTCACTATTCGGTAAATTTCAACAAAGTCACCCCACCCCCTCATCCTTCTAAACTCCAGTGAGTTGAGACCCAGTGCCGTCAAACACTCTTCATATGTTAACCCGCTCATTTCTACAGATACCCAGTGTTCTTGTATCAGAAGTCGGGTGGCAACTATCCAATGACTGCTGCCAAAAGTATTTTGTATCAGTGAAGATGTATTCACAACGTCAGGGGAGGAATAACGAGCAACTCCCATGGAATTCATTGTCGACAGAATTCCTTGCATCAAGCCTTGTGGAGTGCTTGGGACCTCAATGTGAAAATGCTTTATGAATTTGCACAAAGACATTCTAAAATGTCCTTGTGCATTGTGAAGAGTGACCCAGAAGTTCATGAACACATATTAGCTTTTTGTGGAGGCCATGCAGATAAATGTAAATTGCAGATTGTTATAGAGGTCCAATCTCTTACATGTGTAGGAAGGAACTGCAGATGCTGGTTTACACCGAGGATAGACACAAAATGCTGGAGTAACTCAGCGGGACGTGCAGCATCTCTGGAGAGATGGAATGGGTGACGTTTTGGGTCGAGTCCCTTCATTCCCTTCATGAGGCCAGTTCATTGGCTATATTTAAGAGGGAGTTAGATGTGGCCCTTATGGCTAAAGGGATCAGAGGGTATGGAGAGAAGGCAGGTACAGGATACTGAGTTAGATGATCAGCCATGATCATATTGAATGGCAGTGCAGGCACGAAGGGCCGAATGGCCTACTCCTGTACCTATTTTCTATGTTTCTATTCGAGTCGGATGAAGGGTTCCGACCCAAAATGTCACCCATTCCTTCTCTCCAGAGATGCTGCCCGACCCGCTGAGTTTAGTTTAGTTTGGAGATTCAGCGCAGAAACCTCCCAATTTGACCCACCGAGTCTGCGCCGACCAGCGATCCCCGCACAATAGCGCTGCCCTACACGCACTAGGGACAATTTACATTTATACCAAGCCAATTAACTTACAAACCTGTTACGTCTTTGAAGTGTGGGAGGAAACCGGAGCACCCAGAGAAAACCCACGTGGTCCGAGGGAGAAGGTACAAACTCAGTACAGGCAGCACCCATAGCCAGGATCGAACCCGGGTCTCTGGCACTGTAAGGCAGCAACTCGACCGCTGTCATAAGGTCATAGGTGATAGGATCAGAATGAGGCCATTCGGCCCATCAAGTCAACCATGGTGATCTATCTCTCCCTCCAAACCTGATTCTCCTGCCTTCTCCCCGTAACCCCTGATCAAGAATCTATCTATCTCTGCCTTAAAAATATCAATTGACTTGTCCTCCACAGCCTTCTGTAGCAATGAATTCCACAGATTCACCACCCTCTGACTAAAGAAGTTCCTCCTCATCTCCTTCCTAAAGGAAAGTCCTTTAATGCCAAGGCTTTGACCTCTAGTCCTAGACTCTCCCACTATAGGAAACATCCTCTCTATTCAAGCCTTTCACAATTCAGTTTAGTTTAGTTCAGAATTGCAGCGCGGAAACAGGCCCTTCGGCCCACCGAGTCCGTGCCGACCAGCGACCCCCGCAGCCATCTACTTTTACACAGAGTAGAGGAATCGAGAACCAGGGAATATAAATTTAACCTGAGAGGGGAAAGATTTAATAAGAACGTGAGGGGCAACTGATAAGTTCATAAGGTCATGTCATATGAGCAGCATTAGGCCATTCGGCCCATTGAGTCTACTCCACCATTCAATCATGGCTGATCTATCTTTCCCTCTCAACCCCATTCTCCTGCCTTCTCCCCATAACCCCTGACACCAGTACTAATCAAAAATCTGTCAATCTGGGCCTTAATAATACCCAATGACCCATCTACACTGATCCCACCAGCCTGCGTTTGGCCCATATCCCTCCAAATCTTTCCGATCCATGTACCTATCTAAATGTTTCTTGAACGTTGCGATAGACCCTCCACATGTTATTACCGTAAGACATCAGAGCAAAATTAGGCCATTCAGCCCATCGAGTCTACTAGTCACAGTCACACAGCGTAGAAACGGGCCCTTCGGCCCACCTTGCCCACACTGACCATCAAATTGAATATAGGAGCAAAGAGGTCCTTCTGCAGTTGTACAGGGCCCTAGTGAGACCACACCTGGAGTATTGTGTGCAGTTTGGGTCCCCTAATTTGAGGAAGGACATTCTTGCTATTGAGGGAGTGCAGCGTAGGTTTACAAGGTTAATTCCCGGGATGGCGGGACTGTCATATGCTGAGAGAATGGAGCAGCTGGGCTTGTATACTCTGGAGTTTAGAAGGATGAGAGGGATTCTTATTGAAACATATAAGATTGTTAAGGGCTTGGACACGCTAGAGGCAGGAAACATGTTCCCAATGTTGGGGGAGACCAGAACCAGGGGCCACAGTTTAAGGAGTAAGCCATTTTTCATTTGCTCAATCAGCTTGAGCAATCCCTATTGTCTATTGACCAACATGTCCCATCTACACTAGTCCCGCCTGCCTCCGTTTGGTGGGAATCTCCACAATAGGGATTGCTCAAGCTGATTGAGTGAATGAGTAATTGAGTTAGGTTTGTTCGCTTGTGTGTCAGACGACGCATAGCTTGCTGTTGGCTTCCGTTGTCGCCCAACACGTTGACAGAATTGGGGATGATCAGCCATGATCATATTGAATGGCGGTGCTGGCTCGAAGGGCCGAATGGCCTACTCCTGCACCTATTGTCTATTGTCTATTGTACCAATTGGTACATGTGGCAAATAAATGTATCATGTAACTTGTATCCTGAGTTAGGTGAATGAATAGATCATGTCAGCGTGTTTCGCTGACAATAAAAGCAGGCCCTTCGGCCCACCGAGTCCTTGCCAGCCAGCGATCACCCCGTACTCTAACACTATCCTACACACTAGGGACAATTTACAATTTTTCCGAAGCCAATTCAGCTGAAAACCTGTATGTGTTTGGAGTGTGGGGGGGAAACCGTAGCGCCCGGAGAAAACCCACGCAGGTCACGGTGAGAAATCGTACAAACTCCATACAGACAGCACCCGTAGTCAGGATTGAACCTGGGTCTCTGGCGCTGTGAGGCAGCAACTAACTGACTCTAACCTTGCCGTATAGTTTCACCTGACTTGTCGATCAGTGGTTTGGCCGAAGGCTCCAGTCAAGATATTACTAATGCTAATCATACGGATTGAACACAAACGTACTCGTTGCAAGATAAGTCACCTGGCTAAGTATTGACATTCCAAATACACTGTTTACACCAGTAATTGTACACAGAGGAATTATTATCTGTACTCTAATTTCTTGCTGACTTTTACCAAAGAGGCATTACAAGTGGGATGCCAATGTAGACAGAAGGTTTGCAAATAAAAGACACAGAGTGCTGGAGTAACAGTGGGGGCGACCCAATGTTGGGCGAGTCCAGAATCAGGGGCCGCAGTCTTAGAATAAAGGAGAGGTCATTTAAGACTGAGGTGAGAAAAAACCTTTTCACCCAGAGAGTTGTGAATTTATGGAATTCCCTGCCACAGAGGGCAGTGGAGGCCAAGTCACTGGATGGATTTAAGAGAGAGTTAGATAGAGCTCTTGGGGCTAGTGGAGTCAAGGGATATGGGGAGAAGGCAGGCACGGGTTATTGATAGGGGACGATCTGCCATGATCACAATGAATGGTGGTGCTGGCTCGAAGGGCTGAATGGCCTCCTCCTGCACCTATATTCTATGTATCTATGTTTCTAACTCAGTGGGTCAGGCCATCTCTGGAGAACATGGATAGGTGAAGAGGTGGCACGTTGGCGCGGCAATACAGCTTCTGCCTCACAGCGCCTGTGACCTGCGTTCGATCCAGACTACTTTTGCTGTCTGTAAGGAGTCTGCATGTTTTCCCTGTGACCGCGTGGGTTTTCTCCGGGTGCTCCGGATTCCTCTCACACTCCAAAGACATACAGGTTTGTAGGTTAATTGGCTTGGGTAAAATTGGAAAATTTGTAAATTGTCCCTGGTGTGTAGGATAGGGCTGGTGTACGGGGCGATCGCTGGTCGGCGAGGACACGGTGAGCTGAAGGGCCTGTTTCTGAGCTGTATCTGTAAAAATAACGGTGTTTTGGGATGGGACCCTTCTTCAGACTCTGTGACCAACATCTGAAGAAGGGTCTCAACCCGAAACGTCGCCCATCCACGTTCTCCAGAGATGTTGTCTGACCCACTGAGTTACAAATTTGTGTCTGGTCTGCCAATGGTTCTGATGAGGGGCAGGATTTCAAGAGAAGCAGAAAAGAATGTTATTTATCTAGCGTAGACAGAAATGCTGGAGAAACTCCGCGGGTGAGGCAGCATCTATGGAGCGAAGGAATAGGTGACGTTTCGGGTCGAGACCCTTCTTCAGACTGATGTGGAGGTGGGGTGGGGGGGGGACGGACGGGAAGATGAAAGGAAGAGGCGGAGACAGTGGGCTGTGGGAGAGCTGGGAAGGGGAGGGGAAGGAGGGAGAAAGTAGGGACTACCTGAAATTGGAGAAGTCAATGTTCATACCGCTGGGGTGTAAACTGACCAAGCAAAATATGAGGTGCTGCTCCTCCAATTTACGGTGGGACTCACTCTGGCCATGGAGGAGGCCCAGAACAGAATGGCCGGATTCGGAATGGGAGGGGGAGTTGAAGTGCTGAGCTACCGGGAGATCAGGTTGGTTATTGCGAACCGAGCGGAGGTGTTGGGCGAAGCGATCGCCAAGCCTGCGCTTGGTCTCACCGATGTAGAGCAGTTGACACCTAGAGCAGCGGATGCAATAGATGAGGTTGGAGGAGATGCAGGTGAATCTCTGCCGCACCTGGAAAGACTGCTTGGGTCCTTGGATGGAGTCAAGGGGGGAGGTAAAGCGTCAAGAAATTAACCTACATACCTGTACGTCTCTGGAGTGCAGGAGGAAACCAGAGCACTCGGAGAAAACCCTCGCAGGTCACGGGGGGAAGGCACAAACTCCGTACAGACAGCACCCGGAGTCAGGATCGAACCCGGCTCTCTGGCGCTGTGAGGCAGCGACTCTAACGCTGCGCCACGTGACCGCCATCTTCGCGTTACCAATTCCCACGTATCGGACGTTGCCAGGGTTGTGACTTATTAATCATTGGTGGAGGTTTGAAGTAATGATATTGCTGACAGAGGATGCTTCAATGGAATTGTGTCCGCTATTCTGATCAAATACATGATCTATCTC
This sequence comes from Amblyraja radiata, assembly GCF_010909765.2. Lineage (NCBI taxonomy): Eukaryota > Metazoa > Chordata > Chondrichthyes > Rajiformes > Rajidae > Amblyraja > Amblyraja radiata. The sequence continues at coordinate 111,305,796 of NC_045960.1, read as the reverse complement.
CACAATGGATGACGGATGATAACAAGACTGGAATGGAACCTAGAGGCAGCTTGATTAGCACAATGTGAATAAATTATTGACAGAGTTGTTCAGGGAGGTATGTGGAATATTAACCGTTTGTGTCTGTGGAATTCTCTGCCTCAGAGGGCGATGGAGGCCGGTTCTCTGGATGCTTTCAAGAGAGAGCTAGATAGGGCTCTTAAAAATAGCGGAGTCAGGGGTTTTGGGGAGAAGGCAGGAACGGGGTACTGATTGGGGATGATCAGCCATGATCACATTGAATGTCGGTGCTGGCTCGAGGGGCCGAATGGCCTCCTCCTGCACTTATTGTCTATTGTCTATTGTCTATTGTGAGGGGAGTAAGTATTAAGGGTCACGAGGGATATTGTTATTGTTTTAGCACAGATTTAGTGGTCACATTTCATAATTTCATAAGTTATAGGAGCAGAATTAGGCCATTCGGCCCATCAAGTCTACTCCGCCATTCAATCATGGCTGATCTATCTTTCCCCCTCAACCCCATTCTCCTGCCTTCTCCACATAACCCCTGACACCCGTACTAATCAAAAACCTATCTATCTTTGGCTTAAAAATACCCAATGACCTGGCCTCCACAGCCATCCACAGATTCACCGCCCTCTGGCTAATGAAATTCATCTTCATCTCCATTGTAAAAGTACGTCCTTTTATTCTGATGCCGTGACCTCTTGTCCTAGACTCTCCCACTAGTGGAAACATCCTCTCCACATCCACTCTATCCAGGCCTTTCACTATTCGGTAAGTTTCAATGAGGTCCTCCCTCATCCTTCTAAACCCCAGCGAGTACAGGCCCAGTGCCGTCAAACGCTCATCATAGGTTAACCCACGTATCCCCGGGATCATTGTGGAACATTTTTAACAGTGAGGGTGTGAGATTAGGCACTCTGGTTGGCATACCAGACTCCGTTTGGGGCGTGGGAGGAAACTGAAGATCTCGGAGAAATCCCACGCGGTCCACAGGGGAGAACGTACAAACTCCGGCACTGCTAAGCGCTGTAAGGCAGCAACTCTACCGCTGTGCCCAGCCGTACAAACTCCGTACAGACAGCACCCGTAGTCAGGATCGAACTCGGGTCTCCGGCGCTGCAAGCGCTGTAAGGCCACCGTGCTGCCTAAACTAATCTATTAGTTTCTCAAGCTAATCAACGAATTAGTAACTAGTTAGTTCTCGGTGAATAATCTGTCTTTGAATCCCGTGATCTTAAATTCATTTCTTGTGCAAGACCTTTGATCCTATTTACAAAAAAAATATTTCCGTGCTTAGAAGATGTGAAAAGCATGTCCCTGTGTCACAGAAACTCTTTGCTTTGCCCTGTAAATACCGCTGAATCAATATTTGACCAGTTGATACCAGGCTTTCTGCATCGTCTCCTTTGCTGTGTTGACCATTTGATTCACAGCCAGATCGCTAAACTCTCGGGGCAAAGGAACAAAGTGCTTGTCCGTGCAGTTTGTTCGACAGATGCAGCCAGTTATTGACGGACATCACAGGAATTCCTGATGAATAACTTCATTCATTGCGATCATGGCTGATCGTCCCCTATCAATAACCCGTGCCTGCCTTCTCCCCATATCCCTTGACTCCACTAGCCCCTAGAGCTCTATCTAACTCTCTCTTAAATCCATCCAGTGAGTTTGGCCTCCACTGCCCTCTGTGGCAGGGAATTCCATAAATTCACAACTCACTGGCTGAAAAGATTTTTTCTCACCTCAGTCTTAAATGGCCTCCCCTTTTTTCTAAGACTGTGGCCCCTGGTTCTGGACTCGCCCAACATTGGGAACTTTTTTCCTGCATCTAGCTTGTCCAGTCCTTTTACATAATTTTATATGTTTCTATAAGACCCATCCCCTCATCCTTCTAAACTCCAGTGAATTCAAGCCCAGTCTTTTCAATCTTTCCTCATATGACAGTCCCGCCATCCCAGGGATCAATCTTGTGAACCTACGCTGCACTGCCTCAATCACAAGGATGTCCTTCCTCAAATTAGGAGACCAAAACTGTACACAATACTCCAGATGTGGTCTTACCAGAGCCCTATACAACTGCAGAAGAACCTCTTTACTCCTATACTGAAATCCTCTTGTTATGAAGGCCAACATTCCATTCAATCCTGACAATGGGCGCTGTCTGTACAGAGTTTGGAGGTTCTCCCCGTGACCTGCGTGCATTTTCTCCCGGTGCTCCGGTTTCATCCCACATTCCAAAGACATACAGGGTTGTAGGTTAATTGGCTTGGAAAAAAACGATAAACTATCCCTAGTGTGTGTAGGATAGTGCAGTGTATGGGGATCGATTATTCGGCTTGAACTAGGTGGGCCGAAGGGCCTGCTTCACAATGTGTCTCTAAACTAATCTAAACTAAACTAAATCGCAGGAGACGCAACACCTGTCCCTTTACCTCCCCCCTCCACTCAATCCAAGAACCCAAACAGCCTTTCCAGGTGAGGCAGAGGTTCACTTGCACCTCCTCCAACCTCATCTCCTGCATCCGCTGTTCCAGGTGTCAACTTCTCTACATCGGCGAGACCAAGCGCAGGCTCGGCGATCGTTTCGTTGAACACCTCCGCTCAGTCCGTCTTAACCAACCTGATCTCCCGGTTGCTCAGCACTTCAACTCCCCCTCCTATTCCCAATCTGACCTTTCTGTCCTGGGCCTCCTCCATTGTCAGAGTGAGGCCCAGCGCAAATTGGAGGAACAGCACCTCATATTTCGCTTAGGTAGTTTACACCCCAGCGGTATGAACGTTGACTTCTCTAACTTCAGATAGCCCTTGCTTTCCCTCTCTCTCCATCCCCTACCCCTTCCCAGTTCTCCCACCAGTCTTACTGTCTCCGACTCCATCCTATCTTCATCCCGCCCCCTCCCCTGACATCAGTCTGAAGAAGGGTCTCGACCTGAAACGTCGCCCATTCCTTCTCTCCAGAGATGCTGCCTGACCCGCTGAGTTACTCCAGCATTTTGTGTCTACCTTCGATTTTACAGGCATCTGCAGTTCGTTCCTAAACTAAACTCTTCATCATATAGAAAATAGGTGCAGAAGGAGGCCATTCGGCCCTTCGAGCCAGCATTCAATGCGTTCATCAAAGTGATAGCATTTGATGAGCATTTGTCATCACTGGGCCTGTACTCGCTGGAGTTTAGAAGGTTGAGGGGGGACCTCATTGAAACTTGGAGAATAGTGAAAGGCCTGGATAGAGTGGATGTGGAGAGGATGTTTCCACTGGTGGGAGAGTCTAGGACCAGAGGTCACGGCCTCAGAATTAAAGGGCGTTCTTTTAGAAAGGTGAGGAGGAACTTCTTTAGTCAGAGGGTGGTGAATCTGTGAAACTCATTGCCACAGAAGGCTGTGGAGGCCAAGTCAGTGGATATTTTTAAGGCAGAGATAGACAAATTCTTGATTAGTACGGGTGTCAAGGGTCATGGGGAGAAGGCAGGAAAATGGGATTAGGAGGCAGAGATCAGCCATGATTGAATGGCGGAGTAGACTCGATGGGCCGAATGGCCTAATTCTACTCCTACAACTTGTGAACTTGTGATCGTGGCTCTCTTTAAATGCCTCTTGCCTGTCTCTGTTTAATTCTTGTTGTTGATGTTCAGTCCTCGAGTTATTGTGAGTCATAGTCAAGCAACAAGGAAACAGGCCCTTCGGCCCAACTTGCCCTTACCGACCAACATGCCCTATCGACACTAGCCCTACCTGCCTGCATTTGTCCAATATCCCTCCAATCCGTGTACAACCAAATGTTTTTTAAACGGGACTGGAAACATTTCCCTGATCATAGATTCCCTGATCTAATTGAAGGGCCGAATGGCCTAATTCTGTTCTATCATCTATGACCTTATGACCTGATAGTAGGTCCCTTTCGGTCATGACTGACCATGGGTGACAATAGACAATAGGTGCAGGTGTAGGCCATTCGGCCCTTCGAGCCAACACCGCCTGGTCGGATGCAAGCCTGGGCGATCGATGTCATATGGAGGACAGGCTGTTGCCCATGCAGCACGTCCCCCCTTTCCACGTCACTGATAGATCCAAAGGAACAGCAGGGCCGTTACAGTTTGGCACCAGCGCCGTCGCAGGAGCTGCCAGAGCGAGGTTGTAGACAACGATGAACTGCCTTATAATAATAATAATAATAACTTTATTTATAAAGCACTTTAAACAACCGCAGTTGCCACAAAGTGCTGTACATGAGAACTCATGGACAAAAAGTTATTACAAACCATTAAAAACCGTAAAACGAAGGACTAAAAACAGTAAAAATTAAAAGACATTAAAAGCACTAAGAACAGGAGCAATGTCTCAGCCAGTGTCGAAAGCCAGAGAATAAAAATGAGTTTTTAGGGAGGATTTGAAGATGGACAGTGAGGGGGCCTGTCTGATGTGCAACGGCAAGGTGTTCCAGAGTGCCGGAGCAGCAACAGAAAAGGCTCTATCCCCTCTGAGCTTCCGCTTAGACCGTGGTACCTCAAGGAGAAGCTGATCAGCTGACCTGAGGCACCGGACAGGAGCATATAGGTGGAGCAGCTCAGAGAGGTAAGGCGGGGCGAGCCCATTCAACGATTTGAAAACAAATAAAATAATTTTAAAATGAACTCGAAAGTGCACTGGGAGCCAGTGAAGGGAGGCCAAAATTGGCGTAATGTGCTCCCTCTTTCGAGTTCCAGTCAAAAGCCTTAGGGGCTCCGACTCCGGATTTTCTTGAGGTTTACTCCTGGAGCCTTTTCCATGACTGGATATGGCCACAAGGCAGTGGAGGTTTTAAATCAGAGTTTTCCCTCTCCTAGATCGACCGCCTTCCCAGGCAGACGAGCCCCATCTGCCCGAGACTCGTGGGGGCGGGAGCGTCTACCTTCCTGTGCAGGTCTACAGCACCTGCCCACTGCCCACATGACCTTATAATCCTAACAACAACTAGAGAGCGGTCCTGAGCTTTTATCTACCTCCGCAGTGACCATTGGACTTTACTGGACTATATCTTGCACTAAATGTTATTCACTGTATATTGTGCACAGCTTGGTTAGTAATCAATAGACAATAGACAATAGGTGCAGGAGTAGGCCATTCGGCCCTTCGAGCCAGCACCGCCATTCAATGTGATCATGGCTGATCATCCCCAATCAGTACCCCGTTCCTGCCTTCTCCCCATAATCCCCTGACTCCGCTATTTTTAAGAGCCCTATCTAGCTCTCTCTTGAAAGTATCCAGAGAACCGGCCTCCACCGCCCTCTGAGGCAGAGAATTCCACAGACTCACCACTCTCTGTGAGAAAAAGTGTTTTCTCGTCTCCGTTCTAAATTATTCTTAAACTGTGGCCCCTGGTTCTGGACTCCCCCAACATCGGGAACACATTTCCTACCTCTAGCGTGTCCAAACCCTTCATGTTATATGTTTCAATGAGATGCCCTCTCATCCTTCTAAACTCCAGAGTGCACAAGCCCAGCTGCTCCATTCTCTCAGCATATGACAGTCCCGCTATCCCGGGAATTAACCTTGTAAACCTACGCTGCACTCCCTCAATAGCAAGAATGTCCTTCCTCAAATGAATCGTGTATTGTCTTTCCGCTGACTGGATAGTGTGCAAAATAGCTTCTCACTGTACCTCGGTACACGTGACAATAAACTGAACTAATCTAAACTAAACTAAACTGTTGTCAAGCTGGAAAGGGTACAAAGAAGATTTACAAGGATGTTGTCAAGAGTAGGTGTGAGCTACAGGGAGAGGTTGAGCAGGCTGGGACTCTATTCCTTGGAGCGCAGGAGGATGAGGGGTGATCTTATAGAGTTCGGGGGAAACTAGCTGAGCTTGGGGTCACTCCATTTGATTTTATTAAAAGCATATTCAAATACAAAATGCTTTACAACTAAAGCATACTTGGCCAAGCCACAAGCAAATTATGGTTTAAAATCGAGCTTTTGTGCAAATTCATCTTCATTTTATAAGTTCAAGTTCAAATTATTTGTCACATGCACCATAAGGTGCAGTGAAATGTAATTGACCATGCAGAGTTACCATTAAAAAAGGACACAATATACAACATCATTCAACACTGACATCCACCACAGCATTCTTCACTGTGGTGGAAGGCAACACAGTTCACACACAGTCCTCCTCCTCCTCCTCCCTTGTTCACCCGTGGTCGGGGCCCTGACCCTCCGTAGTCGATGCTACGGACGGCCCGATGTTGGAGCCCTCTGGTCGGGATGGTCGGAACGCCGACGTCGGGACAGGTCGAGCACGGTGGCACGTCGGGACAGGTCGAAGTCAGCGGTAGAGTTGCTGCCTCACAGCGCCAGAGACCCGGGTTCCATCCTGACTACGGGTGCTGTCTGTACAGAGTTTGTACCTTCTCCCCGTGACCTGCGTGGGTTTTCTCCGGGATCTTCCTTTTCCTCCCACACTCCAAAGACGTACAGGTTTTGTAGGTAAATTGGCTTGGTATAAATGTAAATTGTCCCTAGTGGGTGTAGGATAGTGTTAGTGTGCGGGGATCGCTGGTCAGTGCGGACCTCGGAGGATTCGGAGGCTTACCGCAGGTCCGGTGGACAGTGACACCTGGAGCCCGCGGGTCCCTGCTGGGAGACCGCTTTTCGGGGCTTCCGCAACGGCGACTTCACCCGCCCGAGTCGCGGGGTCGAGGAGTGCCTGGAGCGGGGCCTTACATCACCGCCCGGCGCGGCTTCAACGGCTGCGGGACTTTGCTAGAGCCTGCCGGGGGCTCCAACAACAAGACCCGGAGCAGGGCCTTGCATCACCCGGCGTGGCTTTAATGGCCGCGGGACAATTGTCATCGCCCGCTGGGGGCTTTGACTCTGACATCGGGAGGGGAATGGGGAGTGCAGGGGAGAGATACGTTTTTTTGCCTTCCATCACAGCGAGGAGGAGATGCGCTGTGATGGATGTCTGTGTAAATTGTGTTGTGTCTTGGGTCTTTTTTTTCATGTGTGTATGACTGCAGAAACAACATTTCATTTGAGCCTCTATGAGGTTCAAGTGACAAATAAATTGTATTGTGTGTTGTGTACCTGGTGGGCCGAAAGGCCTGTCTCCGTGCTGTATCTCTAAACTAAACCTAACTAAACTCACACCTCTCATTGTTAAGATGACATTGATGACTTGGTGGGGTAAGTCTTCAATACATTGCATGCCACTTCATCTTTCTTCAGGGCATGTCCCACATTCACGACCTAATTCATGACCTCTGCCGAGTTTGCCCTTGACTCATACTCGCAGCATGGTCGTCACAAGTAGGTAAGTCATAGGAAGGTCGTAGCAGGTCGTGATGCTAGTCGTAGGTACTCGTGGCATCAAGTTGATCGGGGTGTTTTTCTAACCTGATGAAAAATGTCCACGAGTAAAAAAGGTTGTGAAAGTGGGACAGGCCCTTAAATGATCTTCATCTATGTACAGAAATCTGTTTTATTTTGTTTGTATGTAGCTCCCCTGACAGCCATGACTGCTGTATGCGATACGTTTTAGTGAAGGTTTAGGTTTAGGTTCATTATTATAGAGTCATAGAGTGATACAGCGTGGATACAGGCCCTTCACCCCAACTTGCCCACACCGGCCAACAATGTCCCAGCTACATTAGTCCCACCTGCTTGCGTTTGGCCCATATCCCTCCAGACCCGTCCTATCCATGTACCTGTCTAACTGTTTCTTAAATGTTGCGATAATCCCAGCCTCAACTACCTCCTCTGGCAGCTCGTTCCATACACCCACCACACTCTGTGTGAAATCGTTACCCCTCAGGTCCCTATAAAATCTTTTCCTCTTCACCATAAACCTATGTCCTCTAATCCTCGATTCGCATACTCGGCTCACTAGCAAAAAGATAATACATGATTACAATCAAGACATTCACGGCGTATAGATACATGATAAAGGGAATAACCTTCAGTGCAAGGTAAAGCCGGTAAGGTCTGATCAAAGGTAGTTCAACAGTAGTTCAGGACTCTCTAGTTGTGGTAGGATGGTTCAGTTGCCTGATAACAGCTGGGAAGAAACTGTCCCTGAATCTGGAGGTGTGCGTTTGCAAAGTTCTGTATGTCTTACCTGATGGGAGAGGGGAGAAGAGGGAGTGGCCAGAGTGCGACTGGTCCTTGATGATGCTGCTGGCCTTGCCGAGGCAGCGTGAGGTGTAGATGGAGTCAATGGAAGGGAGGTTGGTTTGTGTGATGGTCTGGGCTGCATCCACAATTCTCTGCAATTTCTTGCTGTCCTGGATGGAGCTGTTCCTAAACTGAGCTGTGACGCATCCCAAAAAATGCTTTCTGTGGCGCATCTGCAGAAGTTGGTGAGTGGTGTAGGGACATGCCGAACTTCCTAAAGGGGCTGTCCCACTGCGGCGACCTAATCTGCGAGTTTAGAAGAGTTTGCCCTCGACTCAAACTCGCAGCATGGTCGACACGTGGTCCTAGGAGGTCCTATGAGGTCACTGGGACTCTCCTTCATGCTCGAGGGAAGATCCCGTATACTCGCGGCCTCAGCTAGGTCACGGAAACATTTTCAGCATGTTTTAAAAATTTCCACGAGTAAAAATTAGTCGGCGTGATTCTTTAGAACTCGTAGTGCAGTGGAGTGGGGTCACTATGTAGTTACAGGCAGTCGAGGGCAGCCACAGGCAATCTCCTTCGCTGACCGGGCATTTTAATTGGCTCATTGGAGTTTTCAGGACCAAGGAAAACCGACCGGTTGGTAAAATGGCCGCTAAATTTTATTAAACGTTGTCTGACTTCTTAGAAGTGTCTCCACTCCTTCTCCCCCCCCTCCCCTTCTTTCCCCTTCTCTCTCCTTCTCTCTCCTTCTCTCTCCTTCTCTCCCCCTCCCTCCCCTTCTCCCCCCCCCCCTCCCCCCGTGCTCTCTAAAGGACTTACCGTACACTATGCAGCCGTCTATTTCCTTCCTTTTCATCGCGGGTGTGAATTTCAGACAGCGCTCCCCCGCTTTCCCTGGCCCCCGCCTTTGCAATGTGTGTGTGTGTGTGTGTGTGTGTGTGTGTGTGTGTGTGTGTGTGTGTGTGTGTGTGTGTGTGTGTGTGTGTGTGTGTGCGCGTGCGTGTGTGTGTGTTCGGTCGATCCAGCTCGTGGACGGTCGATCCAGCTCGAGGTTTTCCAGGCCAGTGCCCTCGAGCTTGAAGGTCGAAGACACTCTTCTGAACTGGCGGACCAGGTTGCCGCAGTGGGACAGCCCCTTAAGCCTTCTAATGCAGTAGAGGCGTTGGTGTGGTTTCTTGGTTGTTGCTTCAATATGGGTGGTCCAGGAAAAGTTGTTGGTGATGTTGGCTCTTCGGAATTTGAAGTTTTCAACCATCTCTACTCCGCCAATGCAAACTGGGGTATGTGAACCGCTTCACTTCCTGAAGCCCATCACTATCTCCTTTGTTTCTAAATCAAAAATATTTATTCAAACATTAAAATAGTATTTACAACACAATAAAACAAACCAGAACCCACCACCATAATACAAGACAAACAAATATACAAAATAAACTATTATACAACTATGTTACACTCCTTGTCAAGGATGCATTCACCCCCCGCGGTGCCCAGCGGTCCCGGAAATCACCCGTGGACAGCGCATAGTCCCTCTCTAACACCACCCGGGCGCGGACGTAACCCCGCAAAAGGGGCGGGCAGCCGGCTCGGGCAGAGCCCTCTTCCACCTGGCACCGTGACTCACGGATGGCCAGCTTGGCCAGGCCCAGGAGCAACCCAACCAGGACATCCTCGACCCTACCCTCTCCCATACGCACAGGGTGTCCAAAGATGAGGATGGTGGGTGTGAAGTCCAGCCAGAAGGAAGGAGTGGCTGCAGCCTCACACATTCCATATACACGTGGTACACAGACTCTTCAAGCCATCGCCATCTCCTTTGTCTCGTTGACATTGAGAGAGAGGTTGTTGTTGCTACACCAGGACACATGGTTCTCGATCTCCTTCCTGTACTCCGTCTCATCATTATTTAATATCCGGCCCGCAATGGTGGTGTCGTCAGCGAATTTGTAGATTGAATTAGATGTGTACATGGCTGCACAGTGGTGGGTGTACATGGAGTAAAGAAGGGGGTTGAGAACACATCCTTGTGGAGCACCAGTGTTGAGGATTATCGTAGAGGATGATTTGTCCCCGATCCTCACTGATTAGGGTCTGTTGGTCAGGAAGTCGAGAATCCAGTTACAGAGATGAGTGCTGGCACCAAGTCCTACCAGTTTGGTGATGAGCTTGGATGGTATAATGGTATTAAAGGCAGATCTGTAGTCTGTGAATGGGAGTCTGACGTAGGTGTTTCTCTTATCCAGGTGATCCAGGGATGAGCGTAGGGCCAGGGCGATAGCATTGTCCGTGGACCTGTTGTGGCTGTAGGTGAACTGCAGTGGGCCGAGACCACTGGGTAGACTGGATTTTTTTTTAAATTACTTTTATTTTTGTTAGAAGCAATTGTACAAAAAAAATGATCGACATAACAATTATACAATTATCGTGCAGCTTCAGTTTTACCATTTTATAATCTAATAACTAGATAGCAAAAGGATTTGAGTATAGGAGCAGGGAGGTTCTACTGCAGTTGTACAGGGTCTTGGCGAGACTACACCTGGAGTATTGCGTGCAGTTTTGGTCTCCTAATCTGAGGAAAGACATTCTTGCCATAGAGGGAGTACGGAGAAGGTTCACCAGACTGATTCCTGGGATGTCAGGACTTTCATATGAAGAAAGACTGGATAAACTCGGTTTGTACTCGCTAGAATTTAGAAGATTGAGGGGGGATCTTATAGAAACTTACAAAATTCTTAAGGGGTTGGACAGGCTAGATGCAGGAAGATTGTTCCCGATGTTGGGGAAGTCCAGAACAAGGGGTCACAGTTTAAAGATAAGGGGGAAATCTTTTAGGACCGAGATGAGGAAAACATTTTTCACACAGAGAGTGGTGAATCTGTGGAATTCTCTGCCACAGAAGGTAGTTGAGGCCAGTTCATTGGCTATATTTAAGAGGGAGTTAGATGTGGCCCTTGTGGCTAAAGGGATCAGGGGGTATGGAGAGAAGGCAGGGACAGGATACTGAGTTGGATGATCAGCCATGATCATATTGAATGGCGGTGCAAGCTCGAAGGGCTGAATGGCCTACTCCTGCACCAATTTTCTATGTTTCTATAGAAAAAAAAGAAAAAGGAAAAAAGGAGAAAGAAAGAGGAAAGGAAAAAGAAAGAAAGTAAAGAAAAAAAAACCCCGGAACTAACGAAGGTGTAAAAGAAGCGGAGATATATCCAACTACCCTTCCCTACGCCCGCTCACCCAACCCTACCATCGGTTTTGAGTTTGTGTTCAACCATTATGTCGTTGAAAAAATTCAATAAAAAGATCCGATTTTGGAAAATTGATCTGGTTTGTCAGTCAAGACAAACCTTATTTTTTCTAGATGTAGTGTCTCGGTCATTTCTGTGATCCACATCTTCACTGTGGGGACTGTTGTCTTTTTCCAGAATTTAAGTATAAGATTTTTCGCAGTTATTAAACCGTAATCGAGGAATATCGTCTTTGAAATATCGTTAGATTAGGGCAGCCCTCTGACATTCCTAATATTATTCGTTTTGGATCTGGCTCCAAGTGTTTTAGATATAATATTGAATATTTCCGTCCAGAAGTTTTGTATTTTTATACAGGATACAAAAGTGTGAGTTAGGGTGGCTTCTTGAAAGTGACATTTATCACAAAGAGGAGAAACAGTTGGGAAGATCTTGTTCAATTTGGTCTTGGAGTAGTATAGCCTATGCAATATTTTAAATTGTATCAGGCAGGGGTAGACTGGATTTAATGCGTTCCATAACGAGCCTCTCAACACATTTCATATCACAATGGTGGCATCTGTCGTCTCCAGATTTGTGGATTGAATTAGAACTGTGCATGGCTGCACACTCAAGTCAAGTCAAGTCAAGAGAGTTTATTGTCATGTGTCCCAGATAGGACAATGAAATTCTTGCTTGCTGCAGTACAACAGAATATTGTAGGCATAAATACAGATCAGATCAGTGTGTCCTTCTGCAGTTGTACAGAGCCCTAGTGAGACCACACCTGGTGTACGGTGTGCAGTTTTGGTCCCCTAATTTGAGGAAGGACCATCTTGCTATTGAGGGAGTGCAGCGTAGGTTTACAAGGTTAATTCCCGGGATGGCGGGACTGTCATATGCTGAGAGAATGGAGCGGCTGGGCTTGTACACTCTGGAGTTTAGAAGGATGAGAGGGTATCTTATTGAAACAGATAAGATTGTTAAGGGTTTGGACACGCTGGAGGCAGGAAACATGTTCCCGATGTTGGGGGAGTCCAGTACCAGGGGCCACAGTTTAAGAATAAGGAGTAAGCCATTTAGAACGGAGACGAGGAAACACTTTTTCTCACAGAGAGTGGTGAGTGTGTGGAATTCTCTGCCTCAAAGGGCGGTGGAGGTAGGTTCTCTGGATGCTTTCAAGAGAGAGCTGGATAGGGCTCTTAAAGATAGCGGAGTCAGGGGATATGGGGAGAAGGCAGAAACGGGGTACTGATTGGGGATGATCAGGCATGATCACGTTGAATGGCCGTGCTGGCTTGAAGGGCCGAATGGCCTTCTACTGCACCTATTGTCTATTGTCTATTGTCCATATACCATAGAATATATATATACACACACACACATAAATAAACAGATAAAGTGCAATAAGCTGTTATAGTTCATAGTTTGTTTGAAGTTGTGTTTGATGGCTGTGGGGAAGTAGCTATTCCTGAACCTGGACGTTGCATTCTTCAGGCTCCTGTACCTTCTACCTGAAGGTAGCGGGGAGATGAGTGTGTGGCCAGGGAGATGAGTGTGCGGCAGCATCATCCTTGATGATGCTTCCAGCCTTTTTGAGGCAGCGACTGCGATAGATCCCCTCGATGGTGGGGAGGTCAGAGCCGATGATGGACTGGGCAGTGGTCACGACATTCTGCAGCCTTTTCCGCTCCTGGACGCTCAGGTTGCCGAACCAAGCCACGATGCAACCGGTCAGCATGCTCTCTACTGTGCACCTGTCATGGGTGTTGGTGGAGTTAAGATGGGCCGGAAATAGGAGAACGGATTCTGGCATGAATTTTGAATTTGGTTCCCTTTCATCTGATTACAGGTGGAAAGCTTGTTTACCTCCTTCAGGATGAAAGACGAGGAGATTTCATTATTTATTGGGCGGTCAAGGCAACGTCTGCCAGGCGGATTTAAGAAGCTCCTGGTCTCAAGTGCTTTTGACTCTCAGTAGAATGTCTTGCGCGGAGAATTAGCTTTTGTACTGCAACTTTTAATAAAGACGTGGAGGACAGTTGGTGTGACTGTTTTATTTTTGATGTTGCTTGGGTTTGATTAGTAGCATAGAGTCATCCAGCACGGAAAGAGGCCCTTCGGCCCAACCTGTCCCTGCTGACCAAGATGCCCATCTACACCACCTGTACAAATATCTTATACTGCAGATGTTGTTATTGTACCTGCCTCAATAGACAATAGACAATAGGCCATTCGGCCCTTCAAGCCAGCACTGCCATTCAATGTGATCATGGCTGATCATCCACAATCAGTACCCCGTTCCTGCCTTCTCCCCATATCCCCTGACTCCGGTCTCTTTAAGAGCCCTGTCTAGCTCTCTCTTGAAAGCATCCAGAGAACTGGCCTCCACCACCCTCTGAGGCAGAGAATTCCACACTCACAACTCTCTGTGAAAAAGTGTTTCCTCGTCTCCGTTCTAAATAGCTTATCCCGTATTCTTAAACTGTGGCCCCTGGTTCTGGACTCCCCCAACATCAGGTACAAGTTTCCTGCCTCTAGCATGTCCAAACCCTTAATAATCCTATATGTTTCAATAAGATGCCCTCTCATCGACCTCCTCTGGCAGCTCATTCCATACACTCACGAGCCTCAGTGTGAAAATGTTGCCCCTCAAGTTCCTATTAAATCTTTCCCATCCCATTGTAAACCTACGTCCCCCAGTTCTCGATTTCCCTACTCCGGGGAAAATGATCCGGGCAGCACGGTGGCGCAGCGGTAGAGTTGCTGCCTTATTGTGCCAGGGTCCCAGGTTCCATCCTGACTTCTGGTGCTGTCTGTTGGGGCGATTTACAATATCACCGACACTAATGAACCTACAAAACTGCACGTCTTTGTAGTGTGGGGGGAAACCGGAGCACCCGGAGAAAACCCACACGATCACGGGGAGAAGGTACAGTCTGCATTGCATCCGCACTGACCAACGATCCCCGCACACTAACACTATCCCACACGCACTAGGGACAATTTACATTAATACCAAGCTAATTAACCTACAAGTTCAAGTTCAAGTTCAAGTGAGTTTATTGTCATGTGTCCCTGTATAGGACAATGAAATTCTTGCTTTGCTTAAGCACACAGAAAATAGTAGGCATTTACTACAAAACAGATAAATGTGTCCATATACCATGATATAAATATATACACACATGAATAAATAAACTGGTAGTGCAAATAACAGAAAGTGGTTGCTAATATTCAGAGTTTTGTCCGAGCCAGGTTTAATAACCTGATGGCTGAGGGGAAGTAGCTATTCCTGAACCTGGTTGTTGCAGTCTTCAGGCTCCTGTACCTTCTACCTGAAGTTAGCAGGGAGCTGAGTGTGTGGCCAGGATGGTGTGGGTCTTTGATGATACTGCCAGCCTTTTGAGGCAGCGACTGCGATAAATCCCCTCGATGGAAGGAAGGTCAGAGCCGATGATGGACTGGGCAGTGTTTACTACTTTTTGTAGTCTTTTCCTCTCCAGGGCGCTCAAATTGCCGAACCAAGCCACGATGCTCTCGACTGTGCACCTGTAGAAGTTAGAGAGAGTTTTCCTTGACAATCCGACTCTCCGTAATCTTCTCAGGAAGTAGAGGCGCTGATGAGCTTTTTTGATAATTGCGTTCGTGTTCTCGGACCAGGAAAGATCTTCAGAGATGTGCACGCCCAGGAATTTGAAGTTCTTGACCCTTTCAACCATCGACCCGTTGATATAAATGGGGCTGTGGGTCCCCCTCCTACTCCTTCCAAAGTCCACAATCGCAATCTGTACGTCTTTGGAGTGTGGGAGGTAACAGAAGATCTCTTGATTAGTACAGGTGTCAGAGGTTACGGGGATGAAGGCAGGAGAATGGGGTTAGGAGGGAGAGATAGATCAGCCATGATTGATGGCGGAGTGGACTTGATGGGTCGAATGGCCTAATTCTGCTCCTATCACTTATGACCTTATAACCACCCGGGAAAACCTACGCAGGGGAGACGGGGAGAAGGTACAAACTCCGTTCAGACAGCACCCGTAGACAGGATGGAACCCGGGTCTCTGGCGCTGTGAGGCACAAACTCTACCGCTGAGCCACCGTGCTGCCCTGGTAACACTACCACCATTAGGTCAGTAGGGGGCGTTGCGAGTCGGCTGCCCTGCCAGCAGCGTGTCCGTTTTTTTGACTTTTTTTGTTTTTTTTGGTTTGTCTAAGTGTTTGTTTTGGGTGTTTCTCGGTGTGTCTTGTGTGGGGGTGGGGGGGGGGGAAGGGGGAAACCGTTCATCAGTCACCCTCGCTGGAGAGGCGACTTTTAGCTTCTCCGCCTCCCCTCTCGTGGCCTAACAGCTTGGATTGGTGCGGCCTTTCCCGGAGGTGGGACCAGAGCTTCAGCAGCGGGCGCAGCGTGGACTTTTCCATCGCGGAGCGGGGCGAACCCTTACCGGGGGTCGCCAGAGAGGAGTGCTCTGATCGCTGGCCTGGTGACTTTGGCATCATGGGACTGTGGTCTGCGGAGCCTCTAGCCGCGGGCGTGGCGTGGGCTTACCATTGCGGAGTCTGGGATCCCTTGCCAGGGATCGTCGGAGAAGAGCTCCGACCGCCGGCCTGCGGCCTATAACATCCTGAAGCCGCGATCTCCGGTAAGAAAGTGCCGATTCGGGCACTCCAAGCCGCGGAGTGTGTTCGACCCCCGTCCCGACGTCGGAGTTTGGATCATCCCGACCAGAGGGCCTGTAGATGGCGCTGTCCGTAGCGGCGACTACGGAGGGTTCATGGCCCCGACCACGGGTGAACAAAGGAGGAGGATTGACTGAACTTTGTTGCCTTTCACCACAGTGAAGAATGCTGTGGTGGATGTTTGTGTTAAATGCTATTGTGTATTGTGTGTTCTTTTCAAGTGTATCGCTGCTGGCAAATTCATTTCACTGCACCTTCGGGTGCATGTGATGAATAAATGTGACTTTGACTAGACATTTACTGCTTGTGTCATTTAAGGAGGATATTCTTATGGCTGCTGTTGAAGTTACCACATAGAGGTTATTCCATGCAGTCTCAGCTGTAGGTAAGTCCTCATCTTGAATGCTGAATCTTAGAAGGCTTAAAGTCACAGAGAGTTATAGAGTCACACAGCACAGGAAAAGGCCTGAGGAAGAGTCTCGACCCAGAACGTCACCTATTCCTTTACCCCAGAGATGCTGCCTGACCCACTGAGTTAAGGGCCGGTCCCACCAGCATGCGTCTGCATGTGGCGAGCGCGACCAAACCGGAAGCGAGGGCCGCGCGGAGGTCGAGTGAGTGACGTGAAGTTCGAGCGAAGTCCGCGGGAAGTTCGCGCGTGACATACAGCGTCAAGATGCTGCGTTCGGGGTCAAGACGCTGCGCACGCCCATCGAGGAGGTGCGTACGGCGTCGAGGTGGCTGCGGGCCGGCAGGCCGTTGCCGTGCGGAATTTTTGAACACGGTCAGTTTTTCAGAGCCCCGCGCGATGTCGGGACCGGCTCCGCACAACTCCATACGGCTCCGGCGATCAAAGTGGGACCGGCCCCGCGTGGCCGTACGGCTCAAGCGATCACGTTAGGTCACGCTTGCCGCATGGAGTCGCATGCTCGTGGGACAGGCCCTTTACTCCAGTTTTTTGTGTCTATCTTTGGTTTAAACCCGCATCTGCAGTTCCTTCCGACACAGGAACAGGCCCTTCGGCCCAACTCGTCCAAGATGCCCCTTATAGGCTAGGCCGGGGTTACGGGGAGAAGGCACGAGAATGGGTTTGAGAGATCAGTCTTGATTGAATGGCATAGTAGATGCGACGGGCTGAATGGCCTAATTCTGGTCCATTTGCCTATGTTTGACCCATATCCCTCTCAACGTTTCCTATCCATGTAGCTGTCCAAGTGTTTCTCAGATGTTGTTATACTACTTGCCTCAACTACCTCCTCTGGCAGCTCATTCCATACACACCACAACCCTCTGTGTGAAAAAGTTGCCCTTCAGGTTCCTTTTAAATCTTTCCCCTCTCGCCTTAAGCCGATGTCCTCTGGTTCTCGATTCCCCTACTCTGAATGAATGAATGAATGAATGAATGAATGAATGAATAAGTTTATTGGCCAAGTATTCACATACAAGGAATTTGCCTTGGTGCTCCGCCCACAAGTGACAACATGACATACAGTGACACTTAAGAATGACACATAAAACATTAAAAGACTCTGTGCATTCACCCGATCTATTCCCCTCATGAATTTGTACACCTCTATAAGATCACCCCTCATCCTCCTGCGCTCCAAGGAATAGAGTCCCAGCCTGCTCAACCTCTCCCTGTAGCTCAGGCTCTCGAGTCCTGGCAACATCCTCGTAAATCTTCTCTGTACTCCTTCCAGCTTGTCAATGATTCAATAAAATAGTTAATGGTATGTCAAATGTCACCTATCCCTTTTCTCCAGAGATGCTGCCTGACCCGCTGAATTACCCATTAGAGGCATTCTGGAACCAGACAGTCACATCCAGAGAACCTGCCTCCACCACCCTCTGAGGCAGAGAATTCCACAGACTCACCACTCTCTGTGAGAAAAAGTGTTTCCTCGTCTCCGTTCTAAATGGCTTACTCCTTATTCTTAAACTGTGGCCCGTGGTTCTGGACTCCCCCAACATCAGGAACATGTTTCCTGCCTCTAGCGTGTCCAAGCCCTTAACAATCTTATATGTTTCAATGAGATATCCTCTCATCCTTCTAAACTCCAGAGTGTACAAGCCCAGCTGCTCCATTCTCTCAGCATATGACAGTCCCGCCATTCCGGGAATTAACCTTGTAAACCTACGCTGCACTCCCTCAATAGCAAGACTGTCCTTCCTCAAATTAGGGGACCAAAACTGCACACAATACTCCAGGTGTGGTCTCTCTAGGGCCCTGTACAACTGCAGAAGGACCTCTTTGCTCCTATTCTCAACTCCTCTTGTTATAAAGGCCAACATTCACTTCGCTTTCTTCACTGCCTGCTGTACCTGCATGCTTACTTTCATAGATTGATGTACAAGGACCCCCAGATGCCGTTGTACTTCCCCTTTTCCCAAGAGTATTCTGACAAGAATGTTCTTCGTGTAAGAATGTTATTGTTCTAACTGGGACATTGGACACTCTTCACTTTTGGACAGAACGGTGAAATTTTCTTGCTCGACCACAAACGCACAGTCGCCATATTTTGGCGGCGTTTATGTCGATTCCATTTCATCGTGGAGAAACACCACGCCGCATGTGGCAAATGGGGACATTTAACCCTTTGAGAAAAATGCGGTTTGATTCTTATTAACAGCCGACTCAAACTGTTCGATGCTATGAATGAATACGTTTGAATGAATAAGTTTATTGGCCAAGTATTCACATACAAGGAATTTGCCTTGGTGCTCCGCCCGCGAGTGACAACGACATACAGCGTTGGGCGAGGGTCTGATTCATTGCTGTTTAAGAAGGAACTGCAGATGCTGGAAAATCGAAAATTTCCGAAAATCGAAAATACTGCTCCCTCCGTAACTCCCCTGGTCAATTCGTCCTTTCCCACCCAAACCACCCCCTCTCCGGGCACTTTCCCTTGCAACCGCAAGAGATGCTACACTTGTCGCTTTACCTCCCCCCTCGACTCCATCCAAGGACCCAAGCAGTCTTTCCAGGTGCGGCAGAGGTTCACCTGCATCTCCTCCAAACTCATCTATTGCATCCGCTGCTCTAGGTGTCAGCTGATCTACATCGGTGAGACCAAGCATAGGCTTGGCGATCGCTTCGCCCAACACCTCCGCTCGGTTCGCAATAACCAACCTGGTCTCCCGGTGGCTCAGCACTTCAACTCCCCCTCCCATTCCGAATCCGACCTTTCTGTCCTGGGCCTCCTCCATGGCCAGAGTGAGTCCCAACGTAAATTGGAGGAGCAGCACCTCATATTTCGTTTGGGCAGTTTGCACCCCAGCGGTATGAACATTGACTTCTCTAATTTCAGGTAGTGCTTACTTTCTCCTCCCCTTCCCAGCGCTCCCTCAGCCCACTGTCTCCACCTCTTCCTTTCTTCTTCACGCCCCCCCTCCTCCCCCCCCCCCCTCACCTCCCCCTCACCCTCCCCCACACTCTCACATCAGTGTGAAGAAGGGTCTCGACCCGAAACGTCGCCTATTTCCTTCATAGATGCTGCCTCACCCGCTGAGTTTCTCCAGCATTTTTGTCTACCCTCTGATTCATTGCTCTGTGTAATGGATCCCATGAGTGAACAGCTTCGGTGGAGACAACAAAGGATTAAATACTGACTAAGATGTATATATGTGAGTCCATAAATAACTCCAGAATGTGACATCCATAAGCAGGCAGAGTGTTGATCTTGGAAACCTCTTTGCAATGCACTTCACCATTAGAGGCATTCTGGAACCAGACAGCACAGAGTCACAGAGACACAGAGTCACAGTCACAGACACACAGAGACACAGAGACACAGAGTCACAGAGACACAGAGACACAGACACAGAGACACAGACACAGATACACAGAGACACAGAGACACAGAGACACAGACACAGAGACACAGACACAGACACAGACACAGAGACACAGAGACACAGAGACACAGAGACACAGACACAGAGACACAGACACAGACACAGAGACACAGACACAGAGACACAGAGACACAGGCACAGAGACACAGAGACACAGAGTCACAGAGACACAGTCACAGACACACAGAGTCACAGAGACACAGAGACACAGTCACAGAGACACAGAGACACAGTCACAGACACACAGAGTCACAGAGACACAGAGACACAGTCACAGACACACAGAGTCACAGAGACACAGACACAGATACACAGAGACACAGAGACACAGAGACACAGTCACAGACACACAGAGTCACAGAGACACAGAGACACAGTCACAGAGACACAGAGACACAGATACACAGTCACAGTCACAGAGACACTGAGACACTGAGACAGAGACACGGAGTCACAGAGACACAGATACAGAGACACAGAGACACAGAGTCACAGAGACACAGAGACACAGATACACAGTCACAGAGTGAGGGAGACACAGATACACAGTCACAGAGACACAGAGTCACAGAGACACAGAGACACAGAGTCACAGAGACACAGAGACACAGAGTCACAGAGACACAGAGACACAGATACACAGAGTCACAGAGACACAGAGACACAGAGTCACAGAGACACACACAGAGACACAGAGACACAGAGACACAGAGTCACAGAGACACGGAGTCACAGAGACACAGAGACACAGAGACAGACACACAGACACACAGAGACACGGAGACACAGAGACACAGAGACAGAGACGGAGTCACAGAGACACAGAGTCACAGAGACACGGAGTCACAGAGACACAGAGACACAGACACAGAGACACAGACACAGAGACACAGACACAGAGACACAGACACAGAGACACACACACAGACACAGACACATGGAGACACAGAGACACAGACAGAGACACAGAGACACAGAGACACAGAGACACAGAGACACAGACACAGAGACACAGAGACACAGAGACACAGACACACAGACACAGACACACGGAGACACAGAGACAGAGACACACAGACACAGAGACACAGAGACACAGAGACACAGACACAGAGACACACGGAGACACAGAGACAGAGACGGAGTCACAGAGACACAGAGTCACAGAGACACGGAGTCACAGAGACACAGAGACACAGAGACACAGACACAGAGACACAGACACAGAGACACAGACACAGAGACACAGACACAGAGACACAGACACACAGACACAGACACACGGAGACACAGAGACACAGACACAGAGACACAGAGACACAGACACAGAGACACAGAGACACAGAGACACAGACACAGAGACACAGAGACACAGAGACACAGAGACACAGACACACAGACACAGACACACGGAGACACAGAGACAGAGACACACAGACACAGAGACACAGAGACACAGACACAGAGACACACGGAGACACAGAGACAGAGACACACAGACACAGAGACACAGAGGCACAGACACAGAGACACAGACACAGAGACACAGAGACACAGACACAGAGACACAGAGACACAGACACAGAGACACAGAGACACAGAGACACAGACACAGAGACACAGACACAGAGACACAGACACAGAGACACAGAGACACAGACACAGAGACACAGACACACAGACACAGGACACAGAGACACAGAAATACAGAGACTGAGAGTCAGAGAAACACAGTCATAGGTCTCCTCATTGGAGACCCTCTGACTCTTTGATAATGTGATAGGAATAGAATTCGGCTATTCGGCCCATCAAGTCTACTCCGCCGTTCAATCATGGCAGATCTATCTCTCCCTCCTAACCCCATTCTCCTGCCTTCTCCTCTGACACCTGTATCTTCCTCAGATATGATGCCCAAAATTGCTCACAATATACCAAATGCGGCCTGACCAGCACCTGATAGAGCCTCAGCATTACATCCCTGTTTTTGTATACAAGCCCTCTTGAAATGATCAGACTGGACTTCTTGCTGTTCAGGGAGTGCAGCGTAGGTTTACAAGGTTAATTCCCGGGATGGCGGGACTGTCATATGCTGAGAGAATGGAGCGTCTGGGCTTGTACACTCTGGAGTTTAGAAGGATGAGAGGGAATCTTATTGAAACATATAAGATTGTTAAGGGTTTGGACACGCTAGAGGCAGGAAACATGTTCCTGATGTTGGGGGGAGTCCAGAACCAGGGGCCACAGTTTAAGAATAAGGGGTAAGATTCAGATTCAGATTCAGATTTAAATTTATTGTCATTGTGCAGTGTACAATACAGAGACAACAAAATGCAGTTAGCATCTCCCTGGAAAAGCGACATAGAATATGAGCAATAAATAAATATTAGATTAGATTAGATTAGATATAATTTATTGCCACACAGCCAAGCTGGTGGAAATTTGGGTTGTCTGCAGCGATACAATAATAAAGAACACACAACCACAATAAAACTGTAACACAAACATCCACCACAGCATTCATCACTGTGGTGGAAGGCACAAAATTTGGCCAGTCCTCCTCCATTTCCCCCCCGTGGTCAGGACCAGAGTCCAGAGTCAGTCCAGGATCGGCTCTTCCTCACCGGAGACCGCGGCTTTAAGTTGTTGTAGGCCGCAGGCCGGCGGTCAAGATTTAAAGTCCCCGCCGCAGCCAGAAGCACCGTAGACTGCAGGGCCGGCGGTCGAAGCTCCCCTCCAGGGGTGATGGTAAGTCCATGCCGGACCCGCGGTAGAAGTCGGCCGCGGGCCGGCAGTGATGGCTTCTTCTTCCCCCGGGTCCCCAACGTGAGATCCCGGGCTGTAGACGCCGCACCAGCTGGAGCTCTGCAGACCGCGGCTTCAGGCTGCGACTTCAGGCTGCCGGCTGCCCCGGGCCAGCGAAACGGAGCGCTCCCCTCTAGCGAGCCCCAGCGAGGGCTCACCCGCTCCACGCCGAGAGTCCACGCTGCTCCCGCCGCTGAAGCCCCGGGCGCGTCTCCGGGAAAGGCTGCGTCGATCCTTGATGTTAGGCCACGGGGGAGGCGACCTGGAAAAACTCGCCTCTCCGTGGAGGAGGCGACCGAAGCGGTTCCCCCCTCACCCCCCCCCACACCACCCCCCACATAAAACACACAAAGAAACATTAAATACAGACTTTAAAACATACTAAAAAAATAAAAAAAGGTTGAAAAACTGACGAGCTGCATGACATGGCTGCTGCCAGAGCAGCGCCCCCTACAGAACTATATTTACGTGCATACAGTCATAGTAGTGCAATTATTATTTTCCTGGTGAAGGAGTGTCCAGGGGGGTGGGTGACTGGCAATCACCGAGGTACATTGTTGAGTAGTGTAACAGCCGCAGGGAAGAAGCTGTTCCTGGACCTGCTGGTCCGGCAACGGAGAGACCTGTAGCGCCTCCCGGATGGTAGGAGGGTAAACAGTCCATGGTTGGGGTGAGAGCAGTCCTTGGCGATGCTGAGCGCCCTCCGCAGACAACACTTGCTTTGGACAGACTCAATGGAGGGGAGTGAGGAACCGGTGATGCGTTGGGCAATTTTCACCACCCTCTGCAGTGCTTTCCGGTCGGAGACTGAGCAGTTGCCATACCATACTGTGATACAGTTGGTAAGGATGCTCTCGATGGTGCAGCGGTAGAAGTTCACCAGAATCTGGGGAGACAGATGGACCTTCTTCAGTCTCCTCAGGAAGAAGAGACGCTGGTGAGCCTTCTTGACCAGAGTTGAGGTATTATGGGTCCAAGAGAGGTCATCGGAGATGTTGACCCCCAGGAACCTGAAGCTGGAAACACGTTCCACCTCCGTCCTGTTGATGTGGATGGGGGTGTGCGTGCCACCCCTAGACTTCCTGAAGTCTACAAGGAGCTCCTTGGTCTTCTTGGAGTTAAGGGCCAGGTTGTTGTCAGCGCACCTTGCTGCTAGGAGCTGGACCTCCTCCCTATAGGCCGACTCATCGTTGCTGATTTAGAACGGAGACGAGGAAATACTTTTTCGCACAGAGAGTGGTGATTCTGTGGAATTCTCTGCCTCAGAGGGCGGTGGAGGTCGGTCCTCTGGATACTTTCAAGAGAGAGCTAGATAAGGCTCTTAAAAATAGCAGAGTCAGGGGATATGGGGAGAAGGCAGGAACGGGGTAATGATTGTGGATAATCAGCCATGTTCACATTGAATGGCGGTGCTGGCTCGAAGGGCCGAATGGCCTACTTCTGCACCTATTGTCTATTGTCTATCGTCTATGGCTGGTAAGATTTTAGTTAATTATAAAGGATGAGGTTAAGGGATACTTAGTTCATGATAAAATAGGCCGAAGTCATCATAGGTTTGTTAAGGGAAGATCTTACCTGACAAATCTGCTGGAGTTCTTTGAAAAAGTTAATAGCAGGTCAGACAGAGGGGAGGTTGTAGATGTTGTTTACCTAGATTTTCAGAAGACCATTGATAAGGTGCCTGGGGTGCCAACTGTCCCGTATTAGCCGGGACATCCCGTATTTTGGGCTAACTTGGTTTGTCCCGTACGGGATCACCCTTGTCCCGTATTTGACGGCTACTACTCGGGTCGAGGGGTCTGTCGGGTCGGAGCGCCGCGTCCGGCCGCGCCTCACCCGTCCCGACGTAGTGCAGCCCGTGGAGTGCAGCAGCAGCAGCAGCAGCAGCAGCGCCTCGCCCGTGGCCCCGTCGGTCAGCAGCACGGCCAGCCGTCCGACCTTCGGACCTTCGTTTACCGCCGACACCACCACCACCCCTCCTTCTCATGGCCAATCATCGGTTCATGAGTTAGATAAGGGCTTTGCGTGCAACGTCGTGTGGGCCAAAACTCCTCAGCTGGCCCGCCGGCTGGGCTTTGTGTGCAGTCCAGCACCCGGGGCCAACTCATCGTTCACCCAGCCACGGCCCAGTCGGTCAACGAATTGCCGTCGGGAATTTGTCCCGTATTTTGACCTTTTGTCCTTTATTTGGGAGTGAGAACGTGGCAACCCTAGTGGGCCTGTCCCACTTTGGTGATTTTTAGGTGACTGCCGGCGACGGTCATAGTCGTAGCAGGTCGCCGCGAAATACGGCGACTGGACTAATGGGCCTGTCCCACAGGCGATGGAATTCAGCGAAGTCAGCACCGGTGACACCCTCCGTCACCTGGCGACAACCAATGACAGCACCAACGTCTATAGACAATAGACAATAGGTGCAGGAGGAGGCCATTCGGCCCTTCGAGCCAGCACCGCCATTCAATGTGATCATGGCTGATCGTCCCCAATCAATAACCCGTGCCTGCCTTCTCCCCATATCCCTTGACTCCACTAGCCCCTAGAGCTCTATCTAACTCTCTCTTAAATCCATCCAGTGATTTGGCCTCCACTGCCCTCTGTGGCAGGGAATTCCATAAATTCACAACTCACTGGCTGAAAAGGTTTTTTCTCACTTCAGTCTTCTTTGGCCTCCCCTTTTTTCTAAGACTGTGGCCCCTGGTTCTGGACTCGCCCAACATTGCTTGACCAGTCCTTTTACATAATTTTATAAGTTTCTATAAGATCCCCCTCATCCTTCTAAACTCCAGTAAATTCAAGCCTAGTCTTTTCAATCTTTCCTCATATGACAGTCCCGCCATCCCAGGGATCAATCTTGTGAACCTACGCTGCACTGCCTCAATCACAAGGATGTCCTTCCTCAAATTAGACCAAAACTGTACACAATACTCCAGGTGTGGTCTCACCAGAGCCCTATTTTTGAAAATTTTCGCCGAAGATTTTTGAACATGTTGAAAATCCAGCGGCGACCAGAAAGACGCTACGACTCTTTGGGCGACTGAGGAGACGACTGACGACCATTCACCGCGGCGACCACCGGCTAATAAACACCTAAGTGGGACAGGCCCACAAAGATGCCACGTTTAAAAGTCATTGAAAAGTTGAGGCAAAGGGAGGCTGCGTTATATGATTTACATTTATCACTCATCACAAGATAGAGAATTGTACAAGTGTGTGTAGTCCATGGATTGGAGCATAATACTTCGGTGAGGGCAAAATGTACACATCATCAAGGTGACCTTTGAGACTGCAAATGCAAAGATGTACAGAGATACAGAGAGATACACATGTCATATGCAAACCACACCAAGGTGGTTAAGGATTCAAAATAAAACAATGAAATGTTTCTTTAAATTGTAAGCATGGGTGACACGTCAGCATGCAGCAGCCGCTAGAGAGTTACAGGCATAAGTGAAAAAGTGTATCTTAATCTGTAACAAGGGCGGCACGGTGGCGCAGCGGTAGAGTTGCTGCCTCACAGCGCCAGAGACCCGGGTTCCATCCTGACTCTGGGCGCTGTCAGTACCTTCTTCCCGTGACCTGCGTGGCTTATCTCCGGGTGCTCCGGTTTCCTCCCACACTCCAAAGCCAGGTTTAGACAGGTTTATAGAGATATGGGAAGGTGGGACAAGTGTCTCTGCCTCAGAGGGCAGTGGAGGCAGGTTATCTGGATACTTTCAAGAGAGAGCTAGATAGGGCTCTTGAAGACAGCGGAGTCAGGGGATATGGGGAGAAGGCAGGAACGGGGTACTGATTGGGAATGATCAGCCATTGAATGGCGGTGCTGGCTCGAAGGGCCGAATGGCCTATTCCTGCACCTGTTGTCTATTGTCTATTGTACCTGGGCAGTGGGCAGTGGGCAGGTGCTATAGACCTGCACGGGAAGGTAGACGCTCCCGCCCCCACGAGTCTCGGGCAGATGGGGCTCGTCAGCCTGGGAAGGCGGTCCATCTAGGAGAGGGAAAACTCTGATTTAAAACCTCCACTGCCTTGTGGCCATATCCAGTCATGGAAAAGGCTCCTGGAGTCAAGAAAATCCGGAGCCCCTAAGGCAGTTCGTCGTTGTCTACAACCTCGCTCTGGCAGCTCCTGCGACGGTGCTGGTGCCAAACTGTAACGGCCCTGCTGTTCCTTTGGATCGATCAGCGACGTGGAGAGGGGGGACGTGCTGCATGGGCAACAGCCTGTCCTCCATATGACATTGATCGCCCAGGCTTCCATCCGACCACGATGCATCACCCATGGTCAGTCATGACCGAGGGGGGCCTACTATTGTAACTGGGCCAGTTCATTGGCTATATTTAAGAGGGAGTTAGACGTGGCCCTTGTGGCTAAAGGGATCAGGGGGTATGGAGAGAAGGCCGGTACAGGATACTGAGTTGGATGATCAGCCATGATCACATTGAATGGCGGTGCAGGCTCGAAGGGCCGAATGGCCTACTCCTGCACCCATTGTCTGTGTTTCTATGTTTCTATGATGTGTTGGCCGGTGTGGGCAAGTTGGGCCGAAGGGCCTGAGTCTACGCTGTATCACTCTATGACGATCACTCTAAGGGTCTCGACCCAAAACGTCACCCATTTCTTCCCTCCTGAGACTCTGCCTGACCCGCTGAGCTACTCCGGCATTTTGTGTCTACCTTGAAGGCTAACATTTTTATTGTCAATTGACTGCTTTAAAATTGAACGTTGAAAGAAAATAACTGCAAGATTAGTTTTGCTGGCATGTGCAATGTGTGTTTTTCCAGTGGCGGGCGGAGCCCAGTGGCGGGAGGAGCCCACGTTGGCCCACTGCCTACTTATCTAACGTTGTCCTCATGTCTCTCATTACCTTTCGTTCTTTTAAAGTTCTCTCTCTCTCTCTCTCTCTCTCTCTCTCTCTCTCTCTGTCTCTCTCCGCACAGGCAGGGCAGCAGGTCCCTCTCATATCCATGGCACCGCAAACCCTGGAGAAGGTCTTTGACAAACTTGGCCACTTCGGACGGTGAGTAACAGCAGAGATTGTTTGCTCTCTGGTTTCCTGAATTTCGATTTCATTGGGGGGAAAAAACCGTGTCGGGAAGATTTGTCACAGTGTCTTTGCCACAAGCTGCAGAGTATTTAAATTCCCAAGATAATCTGATCTTAGACCTCAACGTATTTCAGTGGTTCGTACTGGGCTTTCCTGGGGGTTAAGAAGGGGACACAAATATCATATCAATTTGTTGAGCCCATGTTTGGGAACCTAACTAAGGTACATACCACATACAGTGTTTTGTTCGCATGTACTGGTGCCAAAAAGGTTAAGAATCACGGGCTAATTTGATGTACAATTTCTAAAGAACCTTGTGAAATGTATTTGGAGTGTAAATGTTAGCGTACCGGCATGCTGCTGTGGTTTGAGGTGGGTGGGGGGGGGGGGGGGGGGGGGGGGGGGGTGTTAGCTACGTTGAGAGTTTGGACAGACTTGGATTGTTTTCTCTGCAGCGCTGGAGGTCGGGGGAGATCTGATAGGATTATTATAAAGCCACGTCTAAGGCGGGCAGGCAGTCAATAGTCAATAGACAATAGGTGCAGGAGTAGGCCATTCGGCCCTTCGAGCCAGCACCGCCATTCAATGTGACAGGATACTGAGTTGGATGACCAGCCATGATCATATTGAATGGCAGTGCAGTCTCGAAGTGCCGAATGGCCTACTCCTGCACCTATTTTCTATGTTTCTATCCCCAATCAGTACCCCGTTCCTGGCTTCTCCCCATATCCCCTGACTCCACTATCTTTAAGAGCCCTATCTAGCTCTCTCTTGAAAGCATCCAGAGAACCGGCCTCCACCGCCCTCTGAGGCAGAGAATTCCACAGACTCACCACTCTCTGTGAGAAAAGTTGTGTGTCCTTGTCTCCGTTCTAAATGGCTTACTCCTTATTCTTAAACTGTGACCCCTGGTTCTGGACTCCCCCAACATCGGGAACATGTTTCCTGCCTCTAGCGCGTCCAAGCCCTTAACAATCTTATATGTTTCAATGAGAGTTCCTCTCATCCTTCTAAACTCCAGAGTGTACAAGCCCAGCTGCTCCATTCGCTCAGCATATGACAGTCCCGCCATCCCGGGAATTAACCTTGTCAAAACACTTTTTCCCCGATGGTGGAACTGTCAAAACTAACAGGGCAATAATTTAAAATGAAAGGGACATGGTTGAAAGGGCATGTGCGGGCAGTTTTTCTACACAAGAGGTGGTGGGTGTCAGGAGCATGTTGTCAGGGGTGGTGGTGGAGGCAGATACGGTGGTCATGGTTAAAAGGCAGTAAGTAACTGGACACATGGACATGCAGGGAACGGAGGGGCATGGATCACATGCTGGCAGATGAGGTTACATCATATAGTCTATCTTGAGATGCAGCCTCACAGAGCCAGAGACTCGGGTGCTGTCTACACAGAGTTTGCATTTTCTCCCTGGAACCTCGTGGGTTTTCTCCGGGTGCTCCGGTTTCATCCCACAATCCACAGACGTACAGATTTGCAGGTTTAATTGACTTTGGTAATATTGTAAATTGTCCCAGGTTTGTAGGATAGCGTTAGTGTGCGGCGTGATTGCAGGTGGGCTCGGACCCGGTGGGGGCCGAAGGGCCTATTTGCCTGCTGTATCTCTAAAGTGAAAGCCTACACAATGTCGTCAGGTAAACTGTGGGCAGAAGGGCCTGCTCCGCTCCTGCCCTGTTCTATGTTCTGTGTGTGTTGAGAAGAGGTGCGTTATGATTGAATGGTGCTGGTGGTTGCTGCCTCACAGCGCCGGAGACCCGGGTTCCATCCTGACTACGGGCGCTGCCTGTACGGAGTTTGCACGTTCTCCCTGTCACCTGCGTGGGTTTTCTCCGGGATCTCTGGTTTCAATAGACAATAGACAATAGACAATAGACCAAGGGTAAATTTGTTGATTCTGGATCTGTTAAAAACAGTATTTTAAAATGTCCCCATTGTCGGTTGCTTCATTATGGTGGACGCGTCAACTCAAATTGCTGAACAGGGTGGGGGTAAACTTACTTTCGAAAAGTTGCCGGGGGGTAAACGGGACGAAAAAAAGGTTGGGAACCCCTGCAATAGACAATAGGTGCAGGAGTAGGCCATTCGGCCCCTCGAGTTGCTGCCTCACAGCGCCAGAGATCCGGGTTCCATCCTGACTACGGGTGCTGTCTGTACGGAGTTTGCACGTTCTCCCCGTGACCTGCGTGGGTTTTCTCCGAGTTCCTCGGTTTCCTCCCACACTTCAACTGCCAGCACCCGTGCAGTGAGATTGTCCATGCCGACCAAGATGCCACATCGACACTAGTCCCATTTGCCCCATATCCCTCTAAAGACTAAACCTTTACCATCCATGTCCATATCCAAATGTATTTTACTTTAGACTGTGGACATACAGCTCACCTTAGATTAGATTAGATTAGATGATTAGATAGCCTTTATAGCCAGAGATACAGCAGTGAGGCGACAACTCACTTTGCCACTGTGCTGCCCACTCATAAACGGCAGAGGTGTTATCTCTGACTGTACACAATAGACAATGGGTGCAGGAGTAGGCCATTCGGCCCTTCGAGCCTGCAGCGGTGGAGAGAGAGGGAAGCCAGGAGGTGCCTGAAATTAGAGAAATCAATATTCTTACTGTTGGGTGAATTAAATATAAACTATTTAAAAAACTCGGGCTCATAACTTACGATTCAGTTTAGTTTAGTTCAGAGATACAAAGTGTAGCAATGTTACAAACTTTTGAGATTTAAAAAATCAAGTCTGTAATTTATCCCATCAGATAAAGCATAAAAATAAGTTTAATTTGACACCTAATTCACTTTCATATCTCAAGTATTTAAAAAGTTATGGCCATTTTCATACTGGGAAATGAGCATCTTGTTCCCTATTGATTTTCTATGGACATAACAAAAAAGCTGTGATCGTGAACAGTCAAAAGCCCATAACTTTCTTAAAAATTAAGAGAACTGAATGAAATTTTCAGTTATCATAGATTGAAGCATTCTGAAACAAATATAAAATAATCTTACTTGGATGACCTGAAATTAAAGCATATAATTAGTTAGTTACCTAATTGTAGCTAATTTCAGACTTCAATTACTAGATCTAAACATCTATCCATTTCTTAATAAATGATTAACATTTTTAAATAGCCTAAATGTCCAAATAATATTCACAAATAATTCACAATAAAACATGATTTTAAAATCTCATTTACATTAATTTATAGGCCAAATGGAAGGAATTTAGTGTTTAATTGCTGTAAATAAATGCCCATTTAAATCAGCTTTCCAGTGGGATCCTGTGGAACGCGCTGGTTTAGAACGTTCACATTGCGGTAGATTTGTGCCCCCAAATGCCCAGAAAAATACTGCGCGATATAGTAGGCCCAAAATGAGCTACTCGCAATATTAAACTTTGTATAAAGGGATCTTTAGAAGCCCTTTTTAATGTAAAAATATACAGCATACCTTCAGATATTTGCTTTATGAGACCCTGCGGTTGCTGCCGGTCGCGGGTTTAGAGACTGATTTTTAAACTACTATAACTATTATACGAGGCCTTTAAACCTAATAATAGCTTTTGCGACGGGGTCTTCCAGCGATTTTTCGTTAATAATTAACTAGGCTGAACATCTTCGATTTGAACAGCCTAGAGAAAATCGCGTTTTAAACCCGCCCCCTCTAAACGGCGCCAAAATCGCGCACACGGGCTGCGGAAGATTTTCAACGACGCTTCAGGTAGGCTTTGCAACATACCTACAAAGTGGAAACAGGCCCTTCAGCCCATCAAGTCCGCGCTGACCAACAATGAGCGCACACTAATACTATCCGAAGCCACTTAACCTACAAACCTGTACGTCTTTGCAATGTGGGAGGAAACCGGAGCACCTGGAGAAAACCCACACAGGTCACGGGGAGAACGTGCAAACTCCGTACGGACAGCACCTATGGTCAGGATCGAACCCAGGTCTCTGGCGCCGTGAGGCAGCAACTCTACCGCTGCGCCACCGTGCCACCCATAAAAGGATACAGTGTGGAAACAGGCCCTTCAGCCCACCAAGTCCATGCTGACCATCGATCGCCCGTTCACACTAGTTATGTTTTCCTACTTTCTCATCCACTGCCTACACACTAGGGGCAATTTACAGAGGCTCTTTGAGTTTACAATCCTGGCTACGGGTGCTGTCTGTATGGAGTTTGTACGTTCTCCCTGAGACCATGTGGGTTTACTCCGAGATAAGGTCATAAGTGATAGGAGCGGAATCAGGCCATTCGTCCCATCAAGTCTACTCCGCCACTCAATCATGGCTGATCTATCTCTCCCTCCTAACCCCATTCTCCTGCCTTCTCCCCATAACTCCTGACACCCGCACTATTCAAGAATCTATCTACCTCCGCCTTAAAAATATCCATTGACGTGGCCTCCACAGCCGTCTGTGGCAATGAATTCCACAGATTCACCACCCTCTGACTAGAGAAATTCATCCTCATCTCCTTCCTAAAGGAATGTCCTTTAATTCTGAGACTCTGACCTCTGTTCCTAGACTCTCCCACTAGTGGAAACATCCTCTCCACATCCACTCTATCCAAGCCTTTCACAATTCGAAGGGCCTGTTTCCGGGCTGTATCTGTAAACACCGTGGGTGGCGCGGTGGCGCAGCGGTAGAGTTGCTGCCTTACAGCGCTTGCAGCGCCAGAGACCCGGGTTCGATCCCGACTACGGGTGCTGTCTGTACGGAGTTTGTACGTTCTCCCCGTGACCTGCGTGGGTTTTCTCCGAGATCTTCGTGTTCGTCCCACACTCCAAAGACGTACAGGTTTGTGGGTTAATTGGCTTCGTATAAATGTAAAAATTGTCCCTGGTGTGTGTAGGATCCTGACTACAGTTGCTGTCTATACATTCTCTCTGTGACTGACCTGCGTGGATTTTATCCACATTTCACACAGAGAGTGATGAGTCTGTGGAATTCTCTGCCTCAGAGGGCGGTGGAGGCCGGTTCTCTGGATGCTTTCAAGAGAGAGCTAGATAGGGCTCTTAAAGATAGCGGAGTCAGGGGGATATGGGGAGAAGGCAGGAACGGGGTACTGATTGGGGATGATCAGCCAGTATCACATTGAATGGCGGTGCTGGCTCGAAGGGCCGATAAGGCCTACTCCTGCACCTATTGTCTATTGTCTATTGTCTATCCGAGATGTTCGGTTTCCTCCCACACTCCATAGACGTACAGGTTTGTAGGTTAATTGGATTGGTCTAAGTGTAAAATTGGCCATAGTGCGTGTTGGACAGTGTTAAACCCACATCCCACGGTACGAGTTCATTCCAAGAGCTCCCCCGAGTTTGCCCTGATTCGAACTCGGAGATTTGCGGTAATGGCCACTCGTCGGTACTCGGGGCTCTCGTGGACATTTTTCAACCTGTTGAAAAATCTTCACGAGTGTCTTCCCGTTCTTACCTGCCGTTAGCGAGTCTTCCCGAGTGCCTGCCGTTAGCGTTACGAGCCGCTAAGAGACATCCCCGAGCTCTGACGTACCCGCTACGTTCATTCTCCGTGCTTACCACGAGTTTGATTTGATTTTTAAACTCGGGAGAGCTCTTGGAATGAACTCGTACCGTGGGACAGGGCTATAAGTGTGCGGGGATCGCTGGTCGGCACGGACCCGGTGGGCCGAAGGGCCTGTTTTCTGCGCTGTATCTCTTGTACCAATTGTACTAATTGACTAATTGTAAACAAGTCTGATGTCGTTGCCTTTTACAGATTCCAAGCGACTGTCTATTTCGTGGTCAACTTGCAGACTATTGCGTGTGGGATCCACTACCTGGCCTCGGTGTTCCTCGCTGCCACGCCAGAGTTTATGTGCAGGCTGCCGGGCAACGTGACCACAATCCTGGTGGCCAACAGGACGGACGACCCCGCGGCTCTGTGGGATCTGTGGACGCCGGGGACCCAGCGGGTGGTGGGGCGGCTGGAGAACGGAGAGGTGTGGGAGGCGGAACAATGCAGCCGCTACCAACGTCTCGGCAGCTCCGAGCTGGCCCACGCCTTCGCGGGCAACCGGTCGCGGTTCCCCTGCGCCGACGGCTTCAACTACGACCAGGGCCACATCACCGACAGCATCGTGACCGAGTGGGACCTGGTGTGTGAGCGGGCATGGCTGGCTAAACTCACCCAGCCCATCTTCATGCTTGGAGTCTTGCTCGGAGCCGTCGTGTTCGGAGATATTGCAGACCGGTGAGTCCGAGTTTGAAGACAATAGACAATAGACAATAGGTGCAGGAGTAGGCCATTCGGCCCTTCGAGCTAGCACCGCCATTCAATGTGATCATGGCTGACCATCCCCAATCAGTACCCCGTTCCTGCATTCTCCCCATATCCCTTGACTCCGCTATCTTTAAGAGCCCTATCTAGCTCTCTCTTGAAAGCATCCAGAGAACCTGCCTCCACCGCCCTCTGAGGCAGAGAATTCCACAGACTCACCACTCTCTGTGAGAAAAATCCTCGTCTCCGTTCTAAATGGCTCACTCCTTATTCTTAAACTGTGGCCCCTGTTTCTGGACTCCCCCAACATCGGGAACATGTTTCCTGCCTCTAGTGTGTCCACACCCTTAACAATCTTATATGTTTCAATGAGATTGCCTCTCATCCTTCTAGATGCAAAAGACAGACGCAGAATGCTGGAGTTATGGGCCTGTCCCACATGGGCGATTTTAATGGGTGACTACAGGCGACTGCCACAAAATTTTCAACATGTTGAAAAATTTTCGGCAACAGTGGCGACATTTTTTGCTGTCGTAGGTTCATGCCAGGTGTCGTAGGTGCACTAAAGCTAGTCCCTGGCAGTCGCCTATCGAGTCTCCTAAGTGGGACAGGTCCATAACTCAGCGGGACAGGCAGCATCTCTGGAGAGAAGGAATAGGTGACGTTTCGGGTCGAGACCCTTCTTCAGACTCAGGGGAATGGGAGGAGGGATTTCTCTAGTCAGAGGGTGGTGACGTTTCAGTCTGAGGAACGGTCCCGACCCGAAAAGTCACCTGTCCATGTTCATAAGTGATAGCAGCATAATTAGACCACTCTGCCCATCAAGTCTACTACACAATTCAATCATGGCTGATCTATCATGGTACAAATCAAGAATCTATCAATGTCCACCTTAAAAATAGCCATTGGTCTCCACAGCCGTCTACGCCAAATAATTCCACAGATTCACCACCCTCTGACTAAAGAAATTTCTCCTCATCTCCTTTCTAAAGGAACGTCCTTTTATTCTGAAGCTGTGGCCTCTGGTCCTAGACTCTCTCACTAGTGGAAACATCCTCTCCACATCCACTCTATCCAGGCCTATCGCTACTCGTGAATCCATGTTCACCTATCCATGTTCTCCACAGTTACGGCCTCACCTGCTGAGTTACTCCAGCACTTCCCATCTTCCCCCCCCTGTCTGCTTTCCGCAACGACCGCTCCCTCCTTAACTCCCTTGTCAATTCTTCCCTTCCCTCCCACACCACCCCCTCCCCGGGCACTTTTCCTTGCAACCGCAAGAGATGCTACACTTGTCGCTTTACTTCCCCCCACGACTCCATTCAAGGACCCAAGCAGTCTTTCCAGGTGCGGCAGAGGTTCATCTGCATCTCCTCCAACCTCATCTATTGTATCCGCTGCTCTAGGTGTCAGCTGCTCTACATCGGTGAGACCAAGCGTAGGCTTGGCGATCGTTTCGCCCAACACCTCCGCACAGTTCGCAATAACCAACCTGATCT
This sequence comes from Amblyraja radiata, assembly GCF_010909765.2. Classification (NCBI taxonomy): domain Eukaryota; kingdom Metazoa; phylum Chordata; class Chondrichthyes; order Rajiformes; family Rajidae; genus Amblyraja; species Amblyraja radiata. Next base: position 111,270,347 of record NC_045960.1, on the reverse strand, counting down.
CCCTGTGGCTCAGCACTTCAACTCCCCCTCCCAATCCGAATCCGACCTCTCTGTCCTGGGCCTCCTCCATGGCCAGAGTGAGCACCACCGGAAATTGGAGGAGCAGCACCTCATATTCCGCTTGGGCAGTCTGCACCCTAACGGCATAAACATTGACTTCTCCAATTTCCGGTAGCCTTTGCTGTCTCCTCCCCTTCTCAGCTGTCCCTCAGCCCTCTGGCTCCTCCTCTTCCTTTCTCCTTTCTTCTCCCCGCCCCCCATCCTACATCAGTCTGAAGAAGGGTTTCGACCCGAAACGTTGCCTATTTCCATCGCTCCATAGATGATGCTGCCATCACCGCTAAGTTTCTCCAGCACTTTTGTTTACCTTACTCCAGCACTTTCTGTGTTCTTAAGCCTAGCGGCTGTTGCTAACTCTCTCGATGAATCTCTAGTTTCATTTGTAATTCACGTTTTAATTTTCTCAGTCAAATATTTCAAAACCTTCGAACCATTCCTTCAGCTCAGACAGCGACAAGACAATTGACATCCAGTCTTTTCTTTGCCATCCAGCTTACCCGATCTATTCCTCTCATGATTTTGTACACCTCTATAAGATCACCCCTCATCCTCCTGCGCTCCAAGGAATAGAGACCCAACCTGCTCAACCTCTCCCTGTAGCTCACACCCTCTAGTCCTGGCAACATCCTCGTAAATCTTGTGACCACTGCCCAGTCCATCATCGGCTCTGACCTCCCCACCATCGAAGGGATCTATCGCAGTCGCTGCCTCAAAAAGGCAGCCAACATCATCAAGGACCCACACCATCCTGGCCACACACTCATCTCTCCGTTGCCATCGGGAAGAAGGTACAGGAGCCTGAAATCTGGTACATCCAGGTTCAGGAATAGCTACTTCCCCACAGCCATCAGACTACTAAATACGACATCAAACAAGCTCTGAACAATAACAGCCTATTGCATTTTATCTGTTTATTTATTGTGTATATATATGGTTTATGGTATATAGACATACTGAACTTTTATCTCCTGTTCTGTATTATGTTTATATATCCTGTTGTGCTGCAGCAAGCAAGAATTTTATGGTCCTATCTGGGACACATGACAATAAAACTCTCTTGACTTGTACAGGCTTGTATACTCTGGAGTTTAGAAGGATGAGAGGGAATATTGAAACATATAAGATTATTAAGGGTTTGGACACGCTGGAGGCAGGAAACATGTTCCCGATGTTGGGGGAGTCCAGACCAAGGGCCACAGTTTAAGAATAAGGGGTAAGCTATTTAGAACAGACGAGGAAACACTTTTTCACACAGAGAGTTGTGAGTGTGGAATTCTCTGCCTCAGTGAAGTGTTTTTCTCCAGATTCTAGCATGTGCTGTTCCTGGTGTCCACAGAATATACGGCCCAACTTTCTGAATTACTAAGGTAGACAAAATTGCTGGAGAAACACAGCGGGTCCATAGATGCTGCCGCACCCTCTGAGTTTCTCCAGCAATTTTGTCTACCTTCGATTCTCCAGCATCTGCAGTTTCTTCTTGAACATTTTCTGAATTACTAATGCGACTACAGAAAAATTATGGGAATAGTCAGCAGGCAAGACTGAATCTGTGGAGAAAGAATAGTGTTAAAGATGATGGGACCTAAAGCTTTTCACTGTACCTCAGTACACGTGACAATAAACTAAGCTAACCCAAACTAAACTAAACATTGTGTAGGAAGGAACATTTAGTGTCTTAGAAGGATGAGAGGGCACCTCATTGAAACATATAAGATTGTTAAGGGCTTGGACACACTAGAGGCAGGAAACATGTTCCCGATGTTGGGGGAGTCCAGAACCAGGGGCCACAGTTTAAGAATAAGGAGTAAGCCATTTAGAACGGAGACGAGGAAACTTTTTCTCACAGAGAGTGGTGAGTCTGTGGAATTCTCTGCCTCAGAGGGTGGTGGAGGCAGGTTCTTTGGATGCTTTCACGAGAGAGCTAGATAGGGCTCTTAAAAATAGCGGAGTCAGAGGAGAAGGTAGGAACGGGGTACTGATTAGGGATGATCAGCCATGATCATATTGAATGGCGGTGCTGGCTCGAAGGGCCAAATGGCCTACTCCTGCAACTATTGTCTATTGTCTATAAAATGCTGGAGTAACTCAGCGGGACAGGCAGCAACTCTGGAGAGGAATGGGTGACGTTTCGAGATTAAACCCTTCTTCAGACTGCCTTGACCCTAAACCCATTCTTCACCCATTCCTCGACTCTAGAGATGTTGCCTGTCCCGCTGAGTTACTATGGCATTTTGTGCCTATCTTCTTAAACTAAACATTTACTGGTCATTTCCCCCCAGAGATGCTGCCTGACCGGCAGAGTTGCTCTCGCACTGTGTGTTTTGCCAACAGAGTCCAGATAGTACTAAAACTATGAAGGGTCACGACCTGAAACGTCACCTCTCCATGTTCTCCACAGATGCTGCCTGACCCGCTGAGTTACTACAGCACTCTGTGAAACGTCACCTATCCATGTTCTCCACAGATGCTGCCTGTCCCGCTGAGTTACTCCAGCGCTCTGTGCCTACATCAGAACTTGCTCACTGATATGGGGCAGGAGGTGGTGATAGTCATAATTTACTGAGAAATGCTTTGCCTTGAATATTATCACACCGTCAGTATGTTTTCAACCGCCGACGTTACTGTGAGGTTCAGACGTTATCTGTTCACCTCAGTCACGGGCGTCTGCTGCAGTTTAGATAGATAGATTATAGATTATACCTTTAATAATCCTTTACAGGAAATTACAGTGCCACGACAGCTTCAAGACAGACATAACACCACACATTTCCTCAAATAGCTTCCATACTTAACAAGTTAAAATACGTTAAAATACAAGTTAAAATACAATTAATTAAAAAAAGTGCAGTTATTTATGCGCATTATATAACCTTATAGCAGCTGGTAAACAGGACTTCCTATGTCTCTCAGTTTTGCACATTGGTGCAATCAGTCTCTGACTGAAGATGCTGCTCTTGATCACCTTCAGGGCATGGAGTGGGTGAGTGGGGTTGGTCATTATTGAACCCAGTTTGTTCAGAGTTCTGGCCTCTGCCACCTGCTGGACCGTTCGTTGCTCAGCCCCGACCACTGAGCCGGCCTTCCTGATCAGCTTATCCAGTCTGTTTTTGTCCGCTTTGCGGGCGCCATCTCCCCAACAGGCCACAGCAAAAAACAAAGCACTGGCCACCACTGAATGGTAGACACTGCACAGTAGGGGTTGGCAGATGTTAAATGACCTCAGCCTCCTTAAAAAATACAGTCGGCTTTGTCCCTTCCTGTACACCGCCTCCATATGACACTTCCAGTCCAGCTCACTGTCAAGCTGCACCCCAAGGTACCTATGGTTAGCGACCACCTCCACCTCAGTGCCCTTAATGGTGATTGGTGTTGCTTGAGTCCTCCTCCTCCCCCTCCTGAAGTCCACAACTATCTCCTTGGTTTTTTTGGTGTTAAGATGGAGGTTATTGTGTGCACTCCACTCCACAAAGTTACTTAGTATGTCTCTATACTCCTCCTCATTGCCCCCTTTAATGAGGCCGACAACAGCTGTGTCATCCGAAAACTTCTGCAAAAAGCAGCTGTTGGTGTTATATTGGAGATCCGCTGTGTAGATGGTAAACAGGAACGGAGCCAGCACAGTTCCTTGTGGAGCCCCTGTGCTGCTCAAGATGGTGCCCGAGACACTGTTCTGTAGGCGCACATACTGTGGTCTGAGGGAAAGGTAATCCAAACACCACAGTACCAGTGATGGATCCACTTTCATCTTCTCCATCTTCTCCCCTAGCAGTCGGGGCTGAATTGTGTTGAAGGCGCTTGAGAAGTCAAAAAATGTAATCCTTACAGATGCATCAGTAGTGTCCAAATGTGTGTACACCCTCTGCAGCATGTAAACGAGGGCATCATCGACACTGATGTTAGGCTGATATGCAAACTGTAAAGGATCCATTTGATTTGACCCACTAGTCCTGATGTAGGAAAGGACAAGTCTCTCAAATGTCTTCATTATATGTGAAGTGAGCGCTACTGGTCTGTAGTCATTGTGGAGAGTGGGATGGGTCTTCTTTGGGACAGGTACCAGGCAAGATGTTTTCCACAGCCTTGGAACCTTCTGTAGACGCAAGCTCAGGTTGAACAGGTGGGTTAGAATACCTGTTTGCGGGGCCCTTCCCACTTGGCTATCTTTATTCTGTGCCCTGTCACAGGCAAAGTGTAGGCCTCAGAGGTCACGGGGCTCAAGAGTGTTTACTTATCCCATATACCGACAATAGAGCAATAACATTCTTCACAGACAGTCCGTAATCTGTCTGTGCAGACAATAGACAATAGGTGCAGGAGTAGGCCATTCGGCCCTTCGAGCCAGCACCGCCATTCAATGTGATCATGGCTGATCATCCCCAATCAGTACCCCGTTCCTGCCTTCTCCCCATATCCCCTGACTCCGCTATCTTTAAGAGCCCTATCTAGCTCTCTCTTGAAAGTATCCAGAGAACCGGCCTCCACCGCCCTCTGAGGCAGAGAATTCCACAGACTCACCACTCTCTGTGAGAAAAAGTGTCTCCTCGTCTCCGTTCTAAATGGCTTACTCCTTATTCTTAAACTGTGGCCCCTGGTTCTGGACTCCCCCAACATCGAGAACATGTTTCCTGCCTCCAGCGTGTCCAAGCCCTTAACAATCATATGTTTCAATAAGAAACGTTGCCTATTTCCTTTGCTCCATAGATGCTGCCTCACCCGCTGAGTTTCTCCAGCATTTTTGTCCCCTTCGATTTTCCAGCATCTGCAGTTTCCTTCTTATGCATGGATATAATGACCATCCCAGGCAGCTCGTTCCAGGCACCCACCACTCTGCACAGCGGGTAGAACCGCTGCCTCACAGCGCCAGAGACACTGGTTCGATCCTGACCTTGGGGACCGTCTGTAGGTGGAGTTTGCACCTTCTCCCTGTGACAGCGTGGGTTTTCTCCGGGTGCTCCAGTTTCCTCCCACTCTCACTTACAAGGTTAATTCCCGGGATGGCGGGACTGTCATATGCTGAGAGAATGAAGCAGCTGGGCTTGTATCTCATTGAAACATATAAGATTGTTAAGGGCTTGGACACGCTAGAGGCAGGAAACATGTTCCCGATGTTGGGGGAGTCCAGAGTCCAGAACCAGGGGTCACAGTTCAAGAATAAGGAGTAATCCATTTAGAACGGAGACGAGGAAGCATTTTTTCTCACAGACAGTGGTGAGTCTGTGGAATTCTCTGCCTCAGAGGGCGGTGGAGGCCGGTTCTCTGGATGCTTTCAAGAGAGAGCTAGATAGGGCTCTTAAAGATAACGGAGTCAGGGGATATGGGGAGAAGGCAGGAACGGGGTACTGATTGGGGATGATCAGCCATGATCACATTGAATGGCGGTGCTGGCTCGAAGGGCCGAATGGCCTACTCCTGCACCTATTGTCTATTGTCCGCACAGACAGCTTACGGACTGTCTGTGAAGAATGTTATTGCTCTATTGTCACCCGCTGAGTTTCTCCAGCATTTTTGTCTACATTATATCCCTGCTGTTTGTTTGAATAGTTTAATGCCTTTACAGGAACGGCAAAGCACATTTTGCATTCCAACCCTCTGCCGGTTTTGATAAACTGGCAATCTACACGGTTAGTGCCAAGGCTAGCAAAGCAGATGGTTTTAAATAAAAAGGTAGACAAAGATCCCACGCTCACACTAAATGTTGGAAAACTGACAGATGACAATGTTTAGAGTCCTCGAGTCTTAAGGGCCTGTCCCACTTGGCTGATTATTTTCGGTGACTGCCGGCATCATTGACCGACGTATCAGGTCACCGAAACATTCGCCGCGTGATGGCGTATTGGCGACCGGTGTTTTTTCGAGTGTCGAGATTTTTTTTGGTCTCCGCTGGATTTTGAAATGTTCAAAATCTTTTGGCGACACTGATATGATGCCGGCAGTTGCTGGAAAAATATCCAAGTGGAACAGGCCCTTTACAGCGTGCATACTGGTCCTTCGGCCCAACTTGCCCACACCGGCCAACATGTCCCAGCTACACTAGTCATAGACTGATACTGCGTGGAAACAGGCCCTTCGGCCCAACTTGCCCACACCGGCCAACATGTGCCAGCTACACTAGTCATTGAGTGATACTGCGTGGAAACGGGCCCTTCGGCCCAACTTGCCCACACCGGCCAACATGTCCCAGCTACACTAGTCATAGAATGATACTGTGTGGAAACAGGCCCTTCGGCCCAACTTGCCCACACCGGCCAACATGTCCCAGCTACACTAGTCATAGAGTGATACTGCGTGGAAACAGGCCCTTCGGCCCAACTTGCCCACACCGGCCAACATGTGCCAGCTACACTAGTCCCACCTGCCTGCGTTTGGCCCGTATCCCTCCAAACCTGTCCTGAATGATTCTTAAACGTTGGGATAGTCCCTGCCTCAACTATCTCCTCCGGCAGCTCGTTCCATACACACACCACCCTCAAGTTCTTATGAAATCTTTCCCCCCCCCTCACCTTAAACCTGCTTTGTTTATAAGGTCATAAGGAATAGGAGTAGAATTAGGCCATTTGGCCCATCAAGTCTCCTCCACCATTCAATCATGGCTGATCTACCTCACCCTCCTAACCCCATTCTCCTGCCTTCTCCCCATAACCTCTAACACCCGTACTAATCAAGACTCTATCAATCTCTGCCTTAAAATTATCCACTGACTTGGCCTCCACAGCCGTCTGTGGCAAAGAATTCCACAGATTCACCACCATCTGACCAAAGAAATGTCTCCTCATCTCCTTCCTAAAGGAATGTCCTTTAATTTTGAGGCTATGACCTCTAGTCCTGGACTCTCCCAGTAGTGGAAACATTCTCTCCACATCCACTCTATCCAAGCCTTTCACTATTCTCTATGTTTCAATGTCCCCCCTCATTCTTCTAAACTCCTTTGTTAGCTTAGATTAGAGATACAGCACGAGAACAGGCCCTTCAGCCCATCGAGTGAGCACGCACCCATCATCCCGTTCATGCTAGCTCTACCATACACATTGTGGACAATTTACAGAAGCCAATTAACCGACAAACCCGCAAGTCTTTGGAGTGCGGGAGGAATCCGGAGCTCCCGGGAAAAAACCCACGCAGGGCACTGGGAGAACGTACAAACTCCGCACAGACAGCACCAGAGGTCGGGATGATATTGTTGGGCAGTAGCTCTAGCGCCGGGCCAGGAGATGAGGAGGAATTTCTTTAGTCAGAGGGTGGGGAATCTTTGGAATTCATTGCCAAAGAATGCAAGTTTATTTTCGGATGCGCAAGTGCATTGAGGTACAGGAACAATGAAAAACCTGCGTGCAGCAGCATCACAGGCACACATAGACAACGCCTGGATCCCTGGAGAGAAGGAATGGGTGACGTTTCTGATCGATCAAAGCTGCCAGTGGGGCAGAAGGGCCTGTTTCTGCGTTGTATCACTCTGTGACTCTGTGGCCTTTTAGTGCAGGGAAGTGGCAAATGAATCAAAGGGGTATTGATGGTCACCTATCCATGACCTCCATAGATGCTGCCTGACCCGCTGAGTCTGGTTTAGTTTAGTTTTATGAGGGAGAAACAGGACCTCCGGCCCACCGAGTCCGCACCGACCAGCGATCCCCGCACATTAACACCACCCTACACACACTAGCGACAATGTTTTTACATTTCACATTTAAACCAAGCCAATTAATCTACAAACCTGTACGTCTTTGGAGTGTGGGAGGAAACCGGAGCACCCGGAGAAAACCCACGCGGCCACAGGGAGAAGGTACAAACTCCGTACAGACAGCACCTGTAGTCGGGATGGAACCCGGGTCTCTGGCGCTGTGCTCAAGTACTTTTCGTCTTTAAATATGATAAGTATGAATTTTCTGAGCTAATAACTTTTATGAATCTGCGCAGTCTTTACTACATTTGAATGAATGATGAATGAATGAATACGTTTATTGTCATTGCACAAACTGTGCAACGAAATTCCATTCCTCCGGTTAAAAAAATACAAACACGACAACCATTAACACATATGTACACTTATTAGTAAAATAATAAATAAGTATTTTAAAAGAGTTTAAAAGAATTTGGCGGCATTTCTTGGAATTACATTTTGCTTCCCCAGTGTTCTCTGTTGGAATTTAGCTCTTTTATCGCACATGGGTAGAAACTATTTTTAAGCCTTCAGAGACCTGAATCGCCTCCCAGAGGGTAGCAGAGTAAAAAGGTGGTTGGCAGGGTGGGATGTGTCCTGCTTGATATTTGTGGCCCGGCGCAAGCATCGGGCCCTATATATGTCATCCAAGGTGGGCAGTTGAGCGTTTGTAATGCTCTGCGCAGTTTTTATAATTCCCTGCAGCGCCCTCCTCTCAGCCACAGTACAGCTAGCAAACCACACCAGGATTCCATAGGAGAGGATACTCTCCACGGCGCATCGGTAGAAGGACAGCAGCAGCGGCTGTGGGGCGTTTGCTCTCCGCAGAGACCTCAGGAAATACAGCCGCTGATGTGACTTCTCCACGAGAGTGACGGTGTTCATTTGCCATTTGAGGTCCTGGGAGATGTTTATTCCCAGGAACTTAAAGCCGGTGACTCTCTCCACCATGTCTCCTTTGATGTACAAGGGAGCAGGTTCCTCTCTCCTCTTCCTCCTGAAGTCAACGACCAGTTCTTTTGTCTTTGATGGGTTGAGTACCAGGTTGTTTTTGGTACTTTACTACAGATTTCCCAGAACCCTTAGTCCCTGAGCCTTTCTGGATTATCCCTGTTGCCGGACCAAATTCAACCCGCTAATCGGCCGCGGAAGTCCCGATGAGGTCGAGATCGGCCGCCTCACCCAGCCTAGGCGCCACATTTTCGGGGGGACTTCCGGGGGGGAATTCAAGTTCCCCTCTCGTGATTTTGTCCGGATTGAAGGAGGTACCGGACCACTAGTTGTCGGAAAATCGGTGGTTGACCTGTACCTATGTTTTGATGAAGACTTAGATATTGGAAGTTGTTATTCTCAAACTCTTTTCTTCTAACTTTTCTAGACTGGGTCGACGATCGATACTGTGGTTCACAAGTGTCTCTCAGTTTGTGTTTGGAGTCGCTGTAGCATTCACCAACGACTATTACAGCTTCATCATTGTTCGATTCCTCCTGGCCCTGGTATGTACAAACTATCCCGCATGTTTAGTCACAGTGTCATAGAGACAGAGACTCATAGAGTCATAGAAACATGGAAACATAGACAATAGGTGCAGGAGTAGGCCATTCGGCCCTTCGAGCCTGCACCGCCATTCAATATGATCATGGCTGAGCATCCAACTCAGTATCCTGTACATGCCTTCTCTCCATACCCCCTGATCCCTTTAGCCACAAGGGCCACATCTAACTCCCTCTTAAATATAGCCAATGAACTGGCCTCAACTACCTTCTGTGGCAGAGAATTCCACAGACTCACCACTCTCTGTGTGAAAAAAGTTTTTCTCATCTCGGTCCTAAAAGATTTCCCCCTTATCCTTAAACTGTGACCCCTTGTTCTGGACTTCCCCAACATCGGGAACAATCTTCTTGCATCTAGCCTGTCCAACCCCTTAAGAATTTTGTAAGTTTCTATAAGATCCCCCCTCAATCTTCTAAATTCTAGCGAGTACAAGCCGAGTCTATCCAGTCTTTCTTCATATGAAAGTCCTGACATCCCAGGAATCAGTCTGGTGAACCTTCTCTGTACTCCCTCTATGGCAAGAGTCACAGTCATAGAGTGATACAGCATGGAAACAGGCCCTTCGCCCCAACTTCCCACACCAACCAACAATGTCCCAGCTACACTAGTCCCACCTGCCCGCATTTAGCCCATATTCTCCAACCTGTCCTATCCATGTACCTGTCTAAAAGCCCTGTCCCACGGTACGAGTTCATTCCAAGAGCTCTCCCGAGTGTTAAAAAAATCAAACTTGTGGTAAGCACGGAGAATGAACGTAGTGGGTACGTGGGGGCTCGGGGACGTAGCGGGTACGTGGGGGCTCGGGGACGTAGTGGGTACGTCGCGGCTCGGGGACGTAGCGGGTACGTCGGAGCTCGGGGACGTAGCGGGTACGTCGCGGCTCGGGGACGTAGCGGGTACGTCGGAGCTCGGGAACGTAGCGGTACGTGGGAGCTCGGGGACGTAGCGGGTACGTGGGAGCTCGGGGACGTAGCGGGTACGTCGCGGCTCGGGGACGTAGCGGGTACGTGGGGGCTCGGGGACGTAGTGGGTACGTGGGAGCTCGGGGACGTAGCGGGTACGTCGGAGCTCGGGAACGTAGCGGTACGTGGGAGCTCGGGGACGTAGCGGGTACGTGGGAGCTCGGGGACGTAGCGGGTACGTCGCGGCTCGGGGACGTAGCGGGTACGTGGGGGCTCGGGGACGTAGCGGGTACGTGGGAGCTCGGGGACGTAGCGGGTACGTCGCGGCTCGGGGACGTAGCGGGTACGTGGGGGCTCGGGAACGTAGCGGTACGTGGGAGCTCGGGGACGTAGCGGGTACGTCGCGGCTCGGGGACGTAGCGGGTACGTGGGGGCTCGGGGACGTAGCGGGTACGTGGGGGCTCGGGGACGTAGCGGGTATGTCGGGGCTCGGGGACGTAGCGGGTACGTGGGGGCTCGGGGACGTAGCGGGTACGTGGGAGCTCGGGGACGTAGCGTGTACGTGGGGGCTCGGGGACGTAGCCGGTACGTGGGGGCTCGGGGACGTAGCGGGTACGTGGGGGCTCGGGGACGTAGCGGGTACGTCGGAGCTCGGGGACGTAGCGGGTACGTGGGGGCTCGGGGACGTAGCGGGTACGTGGGGGCTCGGGGACGTAGCGGGTACGTGGGGGCTCGGGGACGTAGCGGGTACGTGGGGGCTCGGGGACGTAGCGGGTACGTGGGAGCTCGGGGACGTAGCGGGTACGTGGGGGCTCGGGGACGTAGCCGGTACGTGGGGGCTCGGGGACGTAGCGGGTACGTGGGGGCTCGGGGACGTAGCCGGTACGTGGGGGCTCGGGGACGTAGCGGGTACGTGGGAGCTCGGGGACGTAGCGGGTACGTGGGGGCTCGGGGACGTAGTGGGTACGTGGGGGCTCGGGGACGTAGTGGGTACGTGGGAGCTCGGGGACGTAGTGGGTACGTCGGGGCTCGGGGACGTAGCGGGTACGTGGGAGCTCGGGGACGTAGTGGGTACGTGGGGGCTCGGGGACGTAGTGGGTACGTCGCAGCTCGGGGACGTAGCGGGTACGTGGGGGCTCGGGGACGTAGCGGGTACGTGGGAGCTCGGGGACGTAGCGGGTACGTGGGAGCTCGGGGACGTAGCGGGTACGTGGGGGCTCGGGGACGTAGCGGGTACGTGGGGGCTCGGGGACGTAGCGGGTACGTGGGAGCTCGGGGACGTAGCGGGTACGTGGGAGCTCGGGGACGTAGCGGGTACGTGGGGGCTCGGGGACGTAGCGGGTACGTGGGGACTCGGGGACGTAGTGGGTACGTCGGAGCTCGGGGACGTAGCGGGTACGTCGGAGCTCGGGGACGTAGCGGGTACGTCGGAGCTCGGGGACGTAGCGGGTATGTCGGAGCTCGGGGACGTAGCGGGTACGTGGGAGCTCGGGGACGTAGCGGGTACGTGGGAGCTCGGGGACGTAGCGGGTACGTCGGAGCTCGGGGACGTAGCGGGTACGTCGGAGCTCGGGGACGTAGCGGGTACGTTGGGGCTCGGGAACGTAGCGGGTACGTCGGAGCTCCCTCACAAAATAAACGCCAGCATTGCGTTGGCATTCTCTAGGAATTCCAGTACCAGCTCCCAAGTCCCTTTGCACCTCCGATTTCTGGATTCTCACCCCATTTAGAAAATAGTCCACGCCTTTATTCCTGTGACCAAAATGCATGACTCCACACTTTGCTGCACTATATTCCATCTGCCACTTCTCTGCCCACTCTCCCAACCTGTCCGAGTCCTTCTGCAGAGTCCCTGCTTTCTCTACACAACCTGCCCCTCCACCTATCTTCGTGTCAGCTGCAAACTTGGCCACAAAGCCTTCAATCCCCTCGTCTAAATGTTATCTTTACTCAAATTAATAAGTGAATTGTAAATATATCAAGAAATTGTGGATATAATGAAGGCAGATTGGCAAATACCAGGAGGGAAGGTTGTATTTATGGAGTTTTATTACATTTTCTGATGAAATAATGAGTAGGCAAGAATGATGAAGTAATGGTACTCTAATTAGATTGCCATGAAGACTGTCAATTGGAGCTCCTGACTAATGTTAGAGCAGGTGGTGTTAGAGGCAAGTTAACAAGAAGACAGATGGTGGTAATAGATAGCTACTAACAGTAGGCTGGAAAATGTGGGCAGTGGTCCCCCACAGAATTTGGTTCAGTAACATGTATGTCTCATTTTACAGTGACCATTGAGACCTTAGACTTGAAGAACAAGGCTCCTCGGGTTACGGATGGCCTGACCTCCGCAAATTCTTCCATACATTTCCAAACCAGCAATAGTCAGATAGTGGAGGAAGGAACTGCAGATGCAGCAGGTTTAAACTGAAGATAAACGCAAAATGCTGGAGTAACTCAACGGGACAGGCAGTGTCTCTGGAGAGAAGGAATGGGCGACGTTTCGGGGTCGAGACGCTTCTTCAGACTGATGTCAGGGAACAGGAGACACAGAGATAGAAACATAGAAACATAGAAAATAGGTGCAGGAGTAGGCCATTCGGCCCTTCGAGCCTGCACCGTCATTCAATATGATCATGGCTGATCATCCAACTCAGTATCCTGTACCTGCCTTCTCTCCATACCCCCTGATCCCTTTAGCCACAAGGGCCACGTCTGACCCTTCTTCAGGGGAAAAGGAGATACAGAGATAAGGAAGTGTAAGGTGTGAAAACATGACCAAAGGGGATGGAGATCTAGGAAAATGTAGAATAGATCATCGTTAGCTGGGAGAAGGTAACAACGAAGCAAACAGAGATAAAATGTAGTCAGAGATGGTCGCACTGGTGGGAGAACCAGGATGGGGGAGGGAATGGAGAGAGAGGGAAAGCAAGGGTTACTTGAAGTTAGAGAAGTCAATGTTCATACCGCTGGGGTGTAAACTGCCCGTGCAAAATATGAGATGGCATTCCTGCAATTTGCGCTGGGCCTCACTCTGACAGTGGAGGAGGCCCAGGACAGAAAGGTCAGTGTGGGAATGGGAGGGGGAGTTAAAGTGTTTAGCAACCGGGAGATCAGGTAGGTCTAGGCGGACTGAGCGGAGGTGTTCAGCGAAACTAGTCATAGTGTTATACGGCACGGAAACAGGCCCTTCGGCCCAACTTACTATTCCATGTCCATGTCCTAGGAGCAGAATCAGGCCATTTGGCCCATCAAGTCCACTCCGCCATTCAATCGTGGCTGATCTATCTTTCCCTCTCAACCCCATTCTCCTGCCTTCTCCCCATAACCCCTGACACCCGTATCAATCTAGAATTCCGTTCATGAAGCCCCATCTAAGCTTGCCCCATTCTACTAAATTTGTTCCAGAACCCTCCAAACCATTACTTACTTTAGCTTGTAGATGCAGCATGGATACAGGCCCTTCGGCCCACCCTGCCGTCAACAACCGTCGATCACCTGTTGACAACAGTATATGTGTGTATATAATATATATATATATATATATATATATATATATATACGCACGGATATACATGCATATATAATGGGGGGGGGGGGGATAGAACAAAGGAGGACCCAGCATGGGATACATTGTAACCTTGTCAGCATCCTTTATGTAGCGACCCTTTGCATACCTTGCGTATGGAAAACAAAGAATATCACTGTGACTTGTCACATATGACAATAAAATATTTATTCGTTCATTCATTAATTCGATATATATATATAGGTATATTTATACACACATATATATAAAGATATATATATAAATATGTATCTATATTTGTATTGTTGCTGATTAATATGGTGTTACACAGTGTGCTGTGTTTACATAGAAACATAGACAATAGATGCAGGAGTAGGCCATTCGACCCTTCGAGCCAGCACAGCCATTCAATATGATCGTGGCTGATCATCCACAATCAGTACCCCGTTCCTGCTTTTTCCCCATATCCCTTGATTCCGTTAGCCCGAAGAGCTAAATCTAACTCTCTCTTGGAAACATCCAGTGATTTGGCTTCCACTGCCTTCTGTGGCAGAGAGAATTCCACATTTTATATGGTTCTATAAGATCCCCTCTCATCGTTCTAAATTCCAGCGAATGCAAGCCCAGTCGACCCATTCTTTCATCATATGACAGTCCCGCCATCCCGGGAATTAACCTGGTGAACCTACGCTGCACTCCCTCAATAGCAAGGATGTCTGTTGTGCCGCTGCAAGTAAAATATGTCCTTGTTCCGTTCGAGACTCACGACGGTAAACCACTCTCGACCCTTGGCTCCAGAACCAGGGGTCACAGTCCAGAACCAGGGGCCACAGTCCAGAACCAGGAGCCACAGTCTTAGAATAAAGGGGAGGTCATTTACCTAAAGGGGAGGTTTTCACCCAAAGAGTTGTGAATTTATGGAATTCCCTGCCACAGAGGGCAGTGGAGGCCAAGTCACTGGATGGATTTAAGAGAGAGTTAGATAGAGCTCTAGGGGCTAGTGGAGTCAAGGGATATGGGGAGAAGGCAGGCACGGGTTATTGATTGGGGACGATCAGCCATGATCGCAATGAATGGCGGTGCTGGCTTGTAGGGCCGAATGGCCTCCTCCTGCACCTAGTCAAGTCAAGTCAAGTCAAGTTTATTCGTCACATACACATACGAGATGTGCAGTGAAATGAAAAATTAGAACTAATTAGAACAAGAACTATTTTCTATGTTTCTATGTTTCTAAGATGCCATTCATTGCTCCATGTCTGTCTGTCTCTCTGCCCGCAGGTTGCCAGTGGCTACCTTGTGGTGGTCTTCGTCTATGTGACTGAGTACACTGGGCTGAAGGCCCGGAGTTGGGCCTCCATGCATGTCCACGCCTATTTCGCCATCGGCATCATGGTGGTGGCCTTGGTGGGCTTCCTGGTGAGGAGCTGGCGGCTCTACCAGCTCATCCTCTCCCTGGTGACCGCCCCCTTCATCTTCTGCTGCTGGCTGCTGCCCGAGACTCCGTGGTGGCTGCTGGCCAACGGGCGGACGGAGGAGGTGCAGAAGCTGATCGACAGGATGGCCCGGTGGAACGGGGTGAAGATGCCCTGCCACCTCTCCGTCCTGCAGATGAACGGGCCCGAGGAGGCGGGCGACAAAGAAATGACCAACAGTGACCACGTCGCCAAGGAAAAGAAAATGAGCATCCTGGACCTCTTCCGCACCTGTAACTTGGTGAAGAGGACCGTCACCGTTTGGCTGGTCTGGTTCACCGGTAGCCTCGGCTATTACGTCAGCTCCTTGGGATCGGTCAACCTGGGTGGAAACGAGTACCTCAACCTCTTCCTTGCAGGTAGGAGTCTATTACCTTGTAACACAGGTGGAAAAATAAAATAGAGAGAGTACAGAGGAGATTAACTAGAATGTTGCCTGGGTTTCAGCAACTAAGTTACAGAGAAAGGTTGAACAAGTTAGGGCTTTATTCTTTGGAGCGCAGAAGGTTAAGGGGGGACTTGATGGAGGTCTTTAAAATGATGAGAGGGATAGACAGAGTTGACGTGGATAAGCTTTTTCCATTGAGAGTAGGGAAGATTCAAACAAGGGGACATGACTTGAGAATTAAGGGAACTTCTTTACTCAGAGAGTGGTAGCGGTGTGGAATGAGCTTCCAGTGGAAGTGGTGGAGGCAGGTTCGATTTTATCATTTAAAAATAAATTGGATAGGTATATGGACGGGAAAGGAATGGAGGGTTATGGTCTGAGTGCAGGTAGATGGGACTAGGTGAGAGTAAGTGTTCGGCACGGACTAGAAGGGCCGAGATGGCCTGTTTCCGTGCTCATTGTTATATGGTTATATGGTTATAAGTCACCAGACTGTGGCTGTGGCAAGGAACTGCAGATAGAAACATAGAAAATAGGTGCAGGAGGAGGCCATTCGGCCCTTCGAGCCAGCACCACCATCCATTGTGATCATGGCTGATCATCCACAATCAGTACCCCGTTCCTGCTTTTTCCCCCATTTCCCTTGATTCCGTTAGCTCTAAGAGCTAAATCTAACACGCCCTTGGACACATCCAGTGATTTGGCCTCCACTGCCTTCTGTGGCAGAGAGTCCCCTATCAATAACCCGTGCCTGCCCTCCCTAGACTCCACTAGCCCCTAGAGCTCTATCTAACTCTCTCTTAAATCCATCCAGTGACTTGGCCTCCACTGCCCTCTGTGGCAGGGAATTCCACAAATTCACAACTCTCTGGGTGAAAAAGTTTTTTTTTCCTCACCTCAGTCTTAAATGACCTCCCCTTTATTCTAAGACTGAGTGGCCCCTGGTTCTGGACTCGCCCAACATTGGGAACATTTTTTCCTGCATCTAGCTTGTCCAGTCCTTTTATAATTTTATATGTTTCTATAAGATCCCCCCCCCTTCCCCTCATCCTTCTAAACACCAGTGAATACAAGCCTTGTGACACAGGTGAAGTCACCAGAAGGTGGCTGTGGGAAGGAACTGCAGATAATAAATGGTGGAGGAACTAGCGGGTGAGGCAGCATCTATGTAGAGAAGGAATAGGCCGAGACCCTTCTTTGGTGTAAACTGCAGATGCTGGTTTACACCGAAGACAGACACAAAATGCCGGAGTAACTCAGCAGGACGGGCAGCATCTCCGGAGAGAAGGAATGGGTGACGTTTCGGGTCGAAGACCCTTCTTTAGTCTGAAGAAGGATCTTGCCCTCGAAACGTCACCCATTATCAAGCTGGTTTTCAAAGCAAAAACATCTTGGGACAATAGACAATAGACAATAGACAATAGGTGCAGGAGTAGGCCATTCGGCCCTTCGAGCCAGCACCGCCATTCAATGTGATCGTGGCTGATCATCCCCAATCAGTACCCCGTTCCTGCCTTCTCCACATATCCTCTGACTCCGCTATTTTTAAGAGCCCTATCTAGCTCTCTCTTGAAAGCATCCAGAGAACCGGCCTCCACCGCCCTCTGAGGCAGAGAATTCCACAGACTCACCACTCTCTGTGAGAAAAAGTGTTTCCTCATCTCCGTTCTAAATGGCTTGCTCCTTATTCTTAAACTGTGGCCCCTGGTTCTGGACTCCCCCAACATCGGGAACAAGTTTCCTGCCTCTAGTGTGTCCAAGCCCTTAACAATCTTATATGTTTCAATGAGATACCCTCTCATCCTTCTAAACTCCAGTGTGTACAAGCCCCTGATCTATTAGTTGATCTATTCGTTCAGGACAGATGTAAATCTCACCTATGTTTTATCTAGCTAGGAAAGGATTAGATTTAGTTTAGAAATACAGCGCAGAAACAGGCCCTTTGGCCCACCGAGTCTGGGCAGACCAGCGATCCCCGCACACTAACATTAACCTACGCACACTGGGGACAAATTACACATTCACCAAGCCAATTAACCTTCAAACCTGTACGTCTTTGGCATGTGGGAGAAAACAGAAGATCTCGGAGAAAACCCACGCGATCACGGGGAGAAGGTACAAACTCCATACAGACAGCACCCGTAGTCAGGATCGAACCCGGGTCTCCGGCGCTGTGTGGGAGCAACTTCACCGCTGCGCCACCTTTCATAGTTACTAAGTGGGACTTCATCTCAGCCACATGAACATCCCTTAAGAAAGCTTGTACTCGCTAGAATTTAGAAGATTGAGGGGGGATCTTATAGAAACGTACAAAACTCTTAAGGGGTTGGACAGGCTAGATGCAGGAAGATTGTTCCCGATGTTGGGGAAGTCCAGAACAAGGGGTCACAGTTTAAGGATAAGGGGGAAGTCTTTTAGGACCGAGATGAGAAAAACATTTTTCACACAGAGAGTGGTGAATCTCTGGAATTCTCTGCCACAGAAGGTAGTTGAGGCCAGTTCATTGGCTATATTTAAGAGGGAGTTAGATGCGGCCCTTGTGGATGAAGGGATCAGGGGGTATGGAGAGAAGGCATGTACAGGATACTGAGTTGGATGATCAGCCATGATCATATTGAATGGCGGTGCAGGCTCGACGGGCCGAATGGCCTACTCCTGCACCTATTTTCTATGTTTCTATGTTTAGAGATACAGCGCGGAAACAGGCCCTTCGGCCCACCGGGTCCGCGCCGACCAGCGATCACCATACATTGACACTATCCTACGCCCACTAGGGACAATGTTTACATTTGCCAAGCCAATTGACCTACAAACCTGCACGTCTTTGGAGTGTGGGTGGAAAGCGAAGATCTCGGAGAAAACCCAGGGTTGAAGTCTCAAATACAAGAAAGGCATAGCTTTAAGCCGACTTTTATTTCAAGAGGGCACGTATACAAAAACAGGGATGTAATGCCAAGGCTCTATAAGGCGCTGGTCAGGCCACATTTGGAGTATTGCGAGTAATTTTGGGCACTGTATCTGAGGAAGGATGTGCTGGCTCTAGAGAGGGTCCAGAGGAGGTTTACAAGAATGATCCCAGGGATGAGTGGGTTAACATATGATGAGCGTTTGTCGGCACTGGGCCTGTACTCGCTGGAGTTTAGAAGGATGAGGGGGTACCTCATTGAAACATACAGAATAGTGAAAGGCTTGGATAGAGTGGATGTGGAGAGGATGTTTCCACCAGTGGGAGAGTCTAGGACTAGAGGTCACAGCCTCAGAATTAAAGGAAGTTCTTTTAGGAAGGAGATGAGGAGGAATTTCTTTAGTCATTGGGTGGTGAATCTGTGGAATTATTTGCCACAGAAGACTGTGGAGGCCTAGTCAGTGAATATTTTTAAGGCAGAGATAGATAGATTCTTGATTAGTACGGGTGTCAGGGGTTATGGGGAGACGGCAGGAGAATAGGGTTAGGAGGGAGAGATAGATCAGCCATGATTGAATGGCAGGGTAGACTCGATGGGCCGAATGGCCTAATTCTGCTCCATTCACTTATGAACTTATGACTACCCGGGGAAAACCCACGCAGGTCAAGGGGAGAACGTATAAACTTTGTGCAGACAGCACCGGATGGAACCTATCAGACAATAGGCAATAGGTGCAGGAGTAGGCCATTCGGCCCTTCGAGCCAGCACCGCCATTCAATATGATCATGGCTGATCATCCCCAAACAGTACCCCGTTCCTGCCTTCTCCCCATATCCCCTGACTCCGCTATTTTTAAGAGCCCTATCTAGCTCTCTCTTGAAAGCTTCCAGAGAACCTGCCTCCACCGCCCTCTGAGGCAGAGAATTCCACACTCAACACTCTGTGAGAAAAAGTGTTTCCTCGTCTCCGTTCTAAATGGCTTGCTCCTTATTCTTAAACTGTGTGGCCCCTGGTTCTGGACTCCCCCAACATTGGGGACATTTTTCCTGCCTCTAGCGTGTCCAAACCCTTAATAATCTTATATGTTTCAACACCCATTGATTTGTTCAACATCCGTTTCCACATCCATGGATTTCAATATCCATTAACCTGAAGTTTGGTTGTAATGGAATTTGTTTGGTTCCAGAGTTTGAGGGTGGCTCTAATCTTTAACCAAACACTTTGCTAAAGATTAAACGAAAGATAAATAACACTGTTGTATGGTCGCAAAGCGAGTACAATTTTAAATGTTTTTCCTGCGAAGCGAAGAATTAAAACAAAGAGTTTATTTGTGGGTCAGCTTTCTGATTGGCGCCGTCCTGCTGAAGTATTGCACATTTAAACCTTCCGCAGAGTGCAGGAGCAAATCGGCGGGTCAGCCCGCATCTGTGGAAGGAATGGGACAGGCGACATTTCAGGACAGGTTGTTCACACTGTGCATTCCCCTCCACAGATGCTCCTGCCTGTCCTGATGAGTTCCTCCAGCAATTTGTCTCTTGTCCCCAGATCCAGCATCTGCAGTTCCTTCTGCGAACACTGCCCAGTCCGCCACGGGTACCGAGCTTTTAACCAGACTGATTCCTGGGATGTCAGGACTTTCATATGAAGAAAGACTGGATAGACTCGGCTTGTACTCGCTAGAATTTAGAAGATTGAGGGGGGATCTTATAGAAACGTACAAAATTCTTAAGGGGTTGGACAGGCTAGATGCAGGAAGATTGTTCCCGATGTTGGGGAAGTCCAGAACAAGGAGTCACAGTTTAAGGATAAGGGGGGAAATCTTTTAGGACCGAGATGAGAAAAACATTTTTCACACAGAGTGGTGAATCTGTGGAATTTTCTGCCACAGAAGGTAGTTGAGGCCAGTTCATTGGCTATATTTAAGAGGGAGTTAGATGTGGCCCTTGTGGCTAAAGGGATCAGTGGGTATGGAGAGAAGGCAGGTACAGGATACTGAGTTGGATGATCAGCCATGATCATATTGAATGGCGGTGCTGGCCTACTCCTGCACCTACTAATGAAGGGCTGAATGGCCTACTCCTGCACCTATTTTCTATGTTTCTATGAAACTGTCTAAACTCATTACCCGCCAAGAGTCAAGATCCAAGAGTGTTTATTTATTGTCTGTATTGTAACGAACAATGACATTCTTAGATAGACACAAAATGCTGGAGTAACTCAGTGGGACAGCCGGCATCTCTGGAGATAAGGAATGGGAGATGTTTCTGGTCGAGACCCTTTTTCAGGACCTGCTTCTTTATAAACCAGCATCTGCAGTTCCTTCCTCCACAATGACATTCTTGCTTGCATGAGGTTGCAGTGTTCCGTGCTGAGATGCTGTGTTGACAAAAGCTGACTCGGTATTAGAGGATGTGCAGTGAAGATTTGCGATGTATGAGGATGTTGCCAGGGCTCGAGGGCTCGAGCTGCCTCAGAGCACGAGGGAGAGGTCAGGCAGGCAGGGAGAGCAGGAGGATGATCTTATAGAGGTGCTTCGGTTCATGTGAGGATTAGATAGTATAAATGCTCAGTTATTTACACAGAGTGGGGTAATCAAGAACCAGGGGACCCAGGTTTAAGGTGAGGGTGAGGAAGATTGAATAGGTACCCGAGTGGCAACTTTTTTATACAATAGTGGCGGGTATACGGAACGAACTGCAGTAGTTGAGATATGTACCATCACAACATTTAAATGACATTTGGTTAGATACATAGAAACATAGAAACATAGAAAATAGGTGCAGGAGTAGGCCATTCGGCCCTTCGAGCCTGCACCGCCATTCAATATGATCATGGCTGATCTTCCAACTCAGTATCCCATCCCTGCCTTCTCACCATACCCCCTGATCCCTTTAGCCACAAGGGCCACATCTAACTCCCTCTTAAATATAGCCAATGAACTGGCCTCAGCTACCTTCTGTGGCAGAGAATTCCACAGATTCACCACTCTCTGTGTAAAAAATGTTTTTCTCATCTCAGTCCTAAAAGACTTCTCCTTTATCCTTAAACTGTGACCCCTTGTTCTGGGCTTCCCCAACATCAGAGGTGCTGTAGTTTTGGAAGCAACAGCAGCAGAAGATAAGCAAGAGAAAACACTGATTGGCTCTAGGCCAAGTGGGAGGAGAGAAGTGAGTCAGAGGGGGGAAAACAGTTGAAAACTGAGGAATTTGGTTTGTAAATTGGTAAATTAGGCAATTTATCAGTCAATATAAGCAAGACGGCTCTTAGGGGGCAGCAGTGAGTGAGCGGCCTTGTGAGTAAAGTGTCCTGTGAGTAAAGTGTGAGTCTTTGGCTCGAGAGTCTTCGGAGAGGAGGCTGAGAAGAGGAGCCTTACCAAAACACTGGAGAGGGACAGACGAAAGAAGGAGATGTCAGGCAAGCCGATTCAGTGTGATGCTTGCAGTATGAGAGAGGTCAAGGACACTGCTGGTGCCTCTGGCTGCTACAAATGTGACAAGTGCATCCAGGTAGAGCTCCTGAAGGACCCTGTTGGGGAACTGGAGAAGCAAGTGGATGACCTCGGGTTCGTCGGAGAAACTGAGTTGTTCCTCGACGAGTCCTACAGTAAGATTGTTACACCTAAGGTACTGGAAGAGAGAAGGTGGGAGACAGTGAGAAAGGGAGGGAAGCATGGAATGCAAACGTCCCTGGGTGTTGTACCTCTTGTGAACAGATTCACCCACTTAGAAGCTGTCAGGACAGAAGACGTGTTTACACTGAGCGGCGGACTGGCTTGCGATGCGAATAGGGCTGTTGAGCCAAAACCAAAGAGGCCAACGTCAGGCAACGCTATTGTAGTGGGAGACTCCATTGTGAGAGGTACGGACATGGGTTTCTGCGGCAACAGACGGGATTCAAGGATGGTGTGCTGCCTTCCTGGTGCCAGGATCCAGGATGTCACGGACAGAGTGCAGAAAATCCTCAAGGGCGAAGGTGAACATCCGGAAGTGGTAGTGCATGTCGGCACAAATGATGTCGGAAAGAAGGGGATAAATATTCTGCAGCGTGACTTTAGAGAGCTCGGAAAAATGCTGAAAAGCAGGACCTCCAGGGTGGTTATCTCCGGTTTGCTTCCAGTTCCTCGTGCTGGCGAGAGCAGGAACAGGGAGATACGGGACCTGAATGTGTGACCGAGGAACTGGTGCACGGGGCAGGGATTTAGATTCTTAGATCACTGGGATCTGTTTTCGGGTAAGGGGGAACTGTACAAAAGGGACGGATTGCATCTTAACAGGTGTGGGACCAGCATTCTGGCAGGCAGGTTTGCCACTGCTACACGGGTGGTTTTAAACTGAATAAGGGGAGTGGGGTGTCTAATGGGATAGTGGAGGATGGAGTTAAAGGGAAAGGGTTTCTTAAATGTGTGAGCGTAGAGACAGAGGGGTGTAAAATGAGGGTAGAAGCAATAGGTAGCAAGGTGAAAAGTAAAAGTGGCAGGCAGACAAATCCAGGGCAAAAATCAAAAAGGGCCACTTGTCAACATAATTGTATAAGGGGTAAGAGTGTTGTAAAAACAAGCCTGAAGGCTTTGTGTCTCAATGCAAGAAGCATTCGTAATAAGGTAGATGAGTTGAATGTGCAGATAGCTATTAACGACTATGATATAGTTGGGATCACGGAGACATGGCTCCAGGGTGACCAAGGCTGGGAGCTGAACATCCAGGGATATTCAATATTCAGGAGGGATAGGCAGAAAGGAAAAGGAGGTGGGGTAGCGTTGCTGGTTAGAGAGCAGATTAACGCAATAGAAAGGAAGGACATTAGCTTGGAGGATGTGGAATCGATATGGGTAGAGCTGCGAAACACTAAGGGGCAGAAAACGCTAGTGGGAGTTGTGTACAGGCCACCTAACAGTAGTAGTGGAGTTGGGGATGGCATCAAACAGGAAATTAGAAATGCGTGCAACAAAGGTAAAACAGTTATAATGGGTGACTTCAATCTACATATAGATTGGGTGAATCAAATTGGCAAGGGTGCTGAGGAAGAGGATTTCTTGGAATGTATGCGGGATAGTTTTCTAAACCAACATGTAGAGGAACCAACGAGAGAGCAGGCTATTCTAGACTGGGTATTGAGTAATGAAGAAGGGTTAGTTAGCAGTCTTGTTGTGCGTGGCCCCTTGGGCAAGAGTGACCATAATATGGTTGAGTTCTTCATTAGGATGGAGAGTGACATTGTTAATTCAGAAACAAGGGTCCTGAACTTAAAGAAAGGTAACTTTGAGGGTATGAGACGTGAATTGGCCAAGATAAACTGGCAATTGATTCTTAGTGGGTTGACGGTGGATATGCAATGGAAGGCATTTAAAGACTGCATGGATGAACTACAACAATTGTTCATCCCAGTTTGGCAAAAAAATAAATCAGGGAAGGTAGTGCATCCGTGGATAACAAGGGAAATCAGGGATAGTATCAAAACAAAAGATGAAGCGTACAAATTAGCCAGAAAAAGCAGCCTACCAGAGGACTGGGAGAAATTCAGAGTCCAGCAGAGGAGGACAAAGGGCTTAATTAGGAAAGGGAAAATAGATTAAGAAAGAAAACTGGCAGGGAACATAAAAACTGACTGCAAAAGTTTTTATAGATATGTGAAGAGGAAAAGCGTAGTTAAAACAAATTTAGGTCCCTTGCAGTCAGAAACAGGTGAATTGATCATGGGGAGCAAAGACATGGCAGACCAATTGAATAACTACTTTGGTTCTGTCTTCACTAAGGAAGACATAAATAATCTGCCGGAAATAGCAGGGGTCAAATGAGATGGAGGAACTGAGTGAAATCCAGGTTAGCCGGGAAGTGGTGTTAGGTAAATTGAATGGATTAAAGGCTGATAAATCCCCAGGGCCAGATAGGCTGCATCCCAGAGTACTTAAGGAAGTAGCTCCAGAAATAGTGGATGCATTAGTGATAATTTTTCAAAACTCTTTAGATTCTGGAGTAGTTCCTGAGGATTGGAGGGTAGCTAATGTAACCCCACTTTTTAAAAAGGGAGGGAGAGAGAAAACGGGGAATTACAGACCAGTTAGTCTAACGTCGGTAGTGGGGAAACTGCTAGAATCAGTTATTAAAGATGGGATAGCAGCACATTTGGAAAGTGGTGAAATCATTGGACAAAGTCAGCATGGATTTATGAAAGGTAAATCATGTCTGACGTCTTATTGAATTTTTCGAGGATGTAACTAGTAGAGTGGATAAGGGAGAACCAGTGGATGTGTTATATCTGGACTTTCAGAAGGCTTTCGACAAGGTCCCACATATGAGATTAGTATACAAACTTAAAGCACACGGTATTGGGGGTTCAGTATTGATGTGGATAGAGAACTGGCTGGCAGACAGGAAGCAAAGAGTAGGAGTAAACGGGTCCTTTTCACAATGGCAGGCAGTGACTAGTGGGGTACCGCAAGGCTCAGTGCTGGGACCCCAGCTATTTACAATATATATTAATGATTTGGACGAGGGAATTAAATGCAACATCTCCAAATTTGCGGATGACACAAAGCTGGGGGGCAGTGTTAGCTGTGAGGAGGATGCTAGGAGACTGCAAGGGGACTTGGATAGGCTGGGTGAGTGGGCATAAACAGGAAAGTAGACTATTATCTGAATGGTGGCCGATTAGGAAAGGGGGAGATGCAACGAGACCTGGGTGTCATGGTACACCAGTCATTAAAAGTAGGCATGCAGGTACAGCAGGCAGTGAAGAAGGCGAATGGTATGTTAGCATTCATAGCAAAAGGATTTGAGTATAGGAGCAGGGAGGTTCTACTGCAGTTGTACAGGGTCTTGGTGAGACCACACCTGGAGTATTGCGTACAGTTTTGGTCTCCAAATCTGAGGAAAGACATTCTTGCCATAGAGGGAGTACAGAGAAGGTTCACCAGACTGATTCCTTGGATGTCGGGACTTTCATATGAAGAAAGACTGGATAGACTCGGTTTGTACTCGCTAGAATTTAGAAGATTGAGGGGGGATCTTATAGAAACTTTCAAAATTCTTAAGGGGTTGGACAGGCTAGATGCAGGAAGATTGTTCCCGATGTTGGGGAAGTCCAGAACAAGGGGTCACAGTTTAAGGATAAAGGGGAAATCTTTTAGGACCGAGATGAGGAAAACTTTTTTCACACAGAGAGTGGTGAATCTGTATAATTCTCTCCGGCAGAAGGTAGTTGAGGCCAGTTCATTGGCTATATTTAAGAGGGAGTTAGATGTGGCCCTTGTGGCTAAAGGGATCAGGGGGTATGGAGAGAAGGCAGGTACAGGATACTGAGTTGGATGATCAGCCATGATCATATTGAATGGCGGTGCAGGCTCGAAGGGCCGAATGGCCTACTCCTGCACCTATTTTCTATGTTTCTATGTTTCTATCGGGAATAATCTTCCTGCATCTAGCCTGTCCAACCCCTTAAGAATCTTCTAAATTCTAGCGAGTACAAGCCGAGTCTATCCAGTCTACATGGTAGATATAAATGCTGGAGAAACTCAGCGGGTGAGGCAGCATCTATGGGGCGAAGGAAAAGGTGACGATTAGTGTCGAGACCCTTCTTTAGACCTGGGTAGGTTTAGAAGGATGTAGGCCAAATTGGGCAGTATATCTGAGGAAGGATGTGCTGGCTCTAGAGAGTGTCCAGAGGAAGTTTACGAGAATGATCCCAGGAATGAGTGGGTTAACGTATGATGAGCGTTTGTCGGCACTGGGAAACTGTGCTCGCTGGAGTTCAGAAGGATGAGTGGGTACCTCATAGCTTGGATAGAGTGGATGTGGAGAGGATGTTGTCAGATATGTTCTCCAAAGACGCTGCCAAACCTGCTGACATCTCCAGCATTTGCAGTTGTTACTACATAATGCCTGAGTAGTGGATTTTATTTAAATTTTTACAAATGTTTGCAACTTTAATACAAAAAATGAAAGAACCTCTCTGCAGTAATTTTGTTTCGTGTTTTAGGTGCAAAACCGTTGGTTAATCATGCCACTAAATTGGCTGTAATTAAGTACTGCCAACTTGCTGCAATCTAAAGGGAATATTAACTCATCATCCTTCTAATATAAACAATAATTTCAGGATAAATTTGGGAATTTGCCAATCAGTTCGCAACTTAACTTAAGGCATTAGTAAAGCAAGATGGACAGTACCTATAATGAAGAGTATTCTTTACACTGTGTGTTCAATAGACAATAGGTGCAGGAGTAGGCCATTCGGCCCTTCGAGCCAGCACCGCCATTCAATGTGATCATGGCTGATCATCCCCAATCAGTACCCCGTTCCTGCCTTCTCCCCATATCCGCTATTATTAAGAGCACTATCTAGCTCTCTCATGATAGCATCCAGAGAACCGGCCTCCACCGCCCTCTGAGGCAGAGAATTCCACAGACTCACAACTCTCTGTGAGAAAAAGTGTTTCCTCATCTCCATTCTAAATGGCTTCCCCATTATTCTTAAACTGTGGCCCCTGGTTCTGGACTCCCCCCAACATCAGGAACATGTTTCCTGCCTCTAGCGTGTCCAAACCCTTAACAATTTTATATGTTTCAATGAAATCTCCTCTCATCCTTCTAAACTCCAGAGTGTACAAGCCCAGCCGCTCCATCCTCTCAGCATATGACCTTGTAAACCTTCGTTGCACTCCCTCAATAGCAAGAATGTCCTCCTCAAATTAGGGGACCAGAACTGCACACAATACTCCAGGTGTGATCTCACTAGGGCTCTGCACAACTGCAGAAGGACCTCTTTGCTCCTATATTCGATTCCTCTTGTTATAAAGGCCAACATGCCATTCGCTTTCTTCACTGCCTGCTGTACCTGCATACTTACTTTCATAGACTGATGAACAAGGACCCCCAGATCCTGTTGTACTTCCACTTTTCCCAACTTTTGCGTACCAATTTTGCAACCAATTTTTAAGACATGGAATGATAGCTTTTAGATAGGCACACAGATATGCAGGGAATGGAGGGATACAGACTATGTGCGGGCCGATAAGACTTGGTCTTGGCATGATGTTTAAGAAGGAACTGCAGATGCTGGAAAAATTGAAGGTAGACAAAAATGCTGGAGAAATCAATAGTCAATAGTCAGATTTATTCGTCATACACAATTAAATGAATTTGTCAGCAGCGGTACATAGAAACATAGAAAATAGGTGCAGGAGTAGGCCATTCGGCCCTTCTCAGTACACTCAGTACAATAAAAAAAACCACATTATACGCAATAAAAATTTAACACCAACATCCTCCACAGCATTCAGCACTGTGGAGAATAGACAATAGATGCGGAGTCAGGGGATATGGGGAGAAGGC
>NC_045960.1:111127556-111235056 GCF_010909765.2 Amblyraja radiata | reverse complement strand
CAATTGCTTCAAGTTCCACACCCTCTTATTTTATTCATGCAATCATTGTGTCGTTCAGAAAATACTGGAAATCTGCTCCATTTGAGACGTGAAGAATGCCCATGTCTTGGTAACTTGCCTCATCTACACTAGTCCCACCTGCCCATGGTTGACCCATATCCCTCTGAACCTGTCCTATCCATGTACTTGTCCAAGTGTGTTTTAAATGTTGTTATAGTGGTTCAGTTTAGTTTATTGTCACGTGTACCGAGGTACAGTGAAAAGCTTTTGTTGCGTGCTATCCAGTCAGCGGAAAGACAATACATGATTACAATCGAGCAGTCCACAGTGTACAGGTACATGATAAGGGAATAACGTTTAGTGCAAGGTAAAGCCAGCAAAGTCCGATCAAGGATAGTCCAAGGGTCACCAAAGAGTAGATAATAGTTCAGGATCGTTCTCTAGTTGTGGTAGGATGATTCAGTTGCCTGATAACAGCTGGGAAGAAACTGCCCTGAATCTGGAGGTGTGAGTTTTCACACTTCTGTACCTCTTGCCTGATGGGAGAGGGGAGAAGAGGGAGTGGCCAGGGTGCGACTCGTCCTTGATGATGCTGCTGGCCTTGCCGAGATGGTGAATGGAAGGGAGGTTGGTCTGTGTGATGTTCTGGGCTGCGTCCACAATTCGCCGCAATTTCTTGCGGTCTTGGATGGAGCTGTTCCCAAACCAAGCTGTAACGCATCCTGATAACTCCCTGCCTCAACTACTTCCTCTGGCAGCTCGTTCCGCACTGTGTGGAGAATTGTTTTCTTCAGAAGTCTTTACAATTGCATTTAAGCATTCCAGCTGTCTTTCACTCTGAGGAAGGGTCCCGATCCGAAACGTCACCCATCCGTGTCCTCCACAGATGCTGCCTGATCTGCTGAGTTCCTCCAGCACTTTGTGTTCTATGCACAATTATGAGGGGCATAGATAGGGTAAATAGTCAGAACCTTTATCACAGTGTGGAAGGCTGCGTACTCTCCCCTCTCCTCTACTCTCTCTACACCAACGACTGCACCTCCACAGACACCTCTGTCAAGCTTCTCAAGTTTGTGGACGACACAACCCTGATTGGACTGATCTAGGATGGGGAGGAATCGGCCCACAGACAGGAAGTGTCACAGCTGGCGTCCTGGTGCCGTAGCAACAACCTAGAGCTCAACGCTCTTAAGACAGTGGAATTGAGTGTAGACTTTAGGAGAGCTCCCCCTCCCCCCACCCCACTCACCATCAACAACACCACAGTCACATCTCTGGAGTCTTTTAAGTTCCTGGGAGCCATCATCTCCAAGGGCCAGACTGACTCCTGGGATGTCAGGACTTTCATATGAAGAAAGACTGGATAGACTCGGCTTGTACTCGCTAGAATTTAGAAGATTGAGGGGGGGATCTTATAGAAACCTACAAAATTCTTAAGGGGTTGGACAGGCTAGATGCAGGAAGATTATTCCCGATGTTGGGGAAGTCCAGAACAAGGGGTCACAGTTTAAGGATAAGGGGGAAATCTTTTAGGACCGAGATGAGGAAAACATTTTTCACACAGAGAGAGGTGAATCTCTGGAATTCTCTGCCACAGAAGGTAGTTGAGGCCAGTTCATTGGCTATATTTAAGAGGGAGTTAGATGTGGCCCTTGTGGCTAAAGGGATCAGGGGGTATGGAGAGAAGGCAGCTACAGGATACCGAGTTGGATGATCAGCCATGATCACATTGAATGACGGTGCAGGCTCGAAGGGCCGAATGGCCTACTCCTGCACCTATTTTCTATGTTTCTATGTTTCTATGACCTTAAGTGGGGGGCTACCATCGACTCCACAGTCAAAAAGGCGCAACAGAGGATGTACTTCCTACGGCAGCTGAGGAAGCACAATCTGCCACAGGTAATGATGGTCCAATTCTACACGGCCATCGTAGAGTCTGTTCTCACCTTCTCCATCATGGTCTGGTTTGGCTCAGCCACCAAGCACGACACCTGGAGGCTGCAGTGAATTGTCCGATCAGCAGAGAAGTTTATTGGCTGCAACCTTCCCTCCATTGATGAACTGTACACTGCAAGGGCCAGGAAGCGAGCGGGCAAGATCATCTCTGACCCCTCTCACCCTGGCCACAAACTCTTTGGATCACTTCCCTCTGGAAGGCGACTCCGGACTGTCAAAGCTGCCACAGCCAGACATAAAAACAGTTTTTATCCACGAGTAGTTGCTCTACTCAACAGCCAAAAATCTGTAGCCTACCTTTGATCTGGTATTTTGTTGGTTCACATGCTTGATCAATGGTGTTTTATCATTAATGTTTTATTATTATTAATGTTTAGTGTTTTCTGAGTCATTCGTAACTGTCACTGTATGTCAAGTTGTTACTTATGGGCGGAGCACCAAGGCTAATTCCTTGTATGTGAATACTTGGCCAATAAACTTACTTACTTAAATGTTCATTGTAAGGTGAGAGGGGAAAAGTTTAAAGGAGATGTGCGGGGCAAGTTTTTCACACAGTGGGTGGTGGGTGCCTGGAACGCGCTGCCAGGGGTGGTGGTGGAGGCAGATATGATAGTGGTGTTTAAGAGGCTTTCAGATAGGTACGTAAGCAGGGAATAGAGGGATATGGATCACATACAGGCAGCTGAGCTCAGTATAACTTGGCATCATGTAAGGCACAAACATTGTGGGCCGAAGGGCCTGTGATGTTCTATGATACATCTATCAGTTTTGGTCTCCTAATCTGAGGAAAGACATTCTTGCCATAGAGGGAGTACAGAGAAGGTTCACCAGACTGATTCCTGGGATGGCAGGACTTTCATATGAAGAAAGACTGGATAGACTCAGCTTGTACTCGCTGGAATTTAGAAGATTGAGGGGGGATCTTATAGAAACGTACAAAATTCTTAAGGGGTTGGACAGGCTAGATGCAGGAAGATTGTTCCCGATGTTGTGGAAGTCTAGAACAAGGGGTCGCAGTTTAAGGATAAGGGGGAAATCTTTTAGGACCGAGATGAGAATTTTCTTTTTTCACACAGAGAGTGGTGAATCTGTGGAACTCTCTGCCACAGAGGGTAGTTGAGGTCAGTTCATTGGCTATATTTAAGAGGGGAGTTAGAGGTGGCCCTTGTGGCTAAAGGGATCAGGGGGTATGGAGAGAAGGCAGGTACAGGATACTGAGTTGGATGATCAGCCATGATCATATTGAATGGCGAATGGTGCAGGCTCGAAGGGCGAATGGCCTACTCCTGCACCTATTGTCTATGTTTCTATGTTTCTATGATCTGTGCTTCCATAGTCCACCAGGTACTGGGGTAAATCTGCAAGTCAGTCAGCATCTGTGGAGAACAGGGATAAGTGATAAGTGTTCCCACAGAGATGCTCCCCCTTCCGTTACTCCATCACTTTGTGTCTTTTTGTGTAAACCAGCACCTGCAGTTCCTCGCCCATCAGTGTGTGGTGGAGAACGTTGGGGGGTGGTGGGGAACTAGGTAACCATGCTTTTTAAAAACAGACTTAGTTTATCGTTCTGAGTAACTTTGGACTGGCAGCATGAGGGCGTCACGGTGGCGCAGCGGGTAGAGTCGCTGCCTCACAGCGCCAGAGACACGGGTTCGATCCTGACTACGGGTGCTGTCTGTCCGGAGTTTGTACCTTCTCCCCGTGACCTGCGTGGGTTTTCCCCGGCTGCTCCGGTTTCCTCCCACACTCCCAAACTAGGCTTGTATTCACTGGAGTTTAGAAGGATGAGGGGGAGGTCTTATAGAAACATGTAAAATTATAAAAGGACTGGACAAGCTAGATGCAGGAAAAATGTTCCCAATGTTGGGCGAGTCCAGAACCAGGGGCCACGGTCTTAGAATAAAGGGGAGGCCATTTAACACTGAGGTGAGAAAAAACTTTTTCTCCCAGAGAGTTGTGAATTTGTGGAATTCCCTGCCACAGAGGGCAGTGGAGGCCAAGTCACTGGATGGATTTAAGAGAGAGTTAGATAGAGCTCTAGGGGCTAGTGGAGTCAAGGGATATGGGGAGAAGGCAGGCACGGGTTATTGATTGGGGACGATCAGCCATGATCGCAATGAATGGCGGTGCTGGCTCGAAGGGCCGAATGGCCTCCTCCTGTACCTATTTTCTATGTTTCTTTGACTTACAGGTTCGTAAAGGGCGTGTCCCACTTGGGTGTCATTTGCACGTCACGCAGATGGCGCGCGAAGATTTTGTACATCCCAAAATCTTGGGGCGCAGCACGCGACCACGCGTCACCATGCGCGCGTAATGCGCACCAAGCGCAGCGTGCGTCGTGACGTGTAAATCACGCGCAAATGACGCCCAAGTGGGACAGGCCCTTAAGTTAATTGGCTTTGGTAAGATTGTAAATTATCCCAAGTGTGTAGAACAGAATTATTGTACGAGGTGATCGCTGGCCAGCATGAGCTAGGTGGGCCGAAGGGCCTGTTTCCGCACTAATAACTCGTTCAGTTTAGTTGAGAACTGTGTAGTTGAGTTTAGTTTATTGTCACGTGTACCGAGGTACAGTGAAAAGCTTTTGTTGCGTGCTAACCACCCCGCGGAAAAACAATACATGATTACAATCGAGCCGTTTACAGTGTATAGATACAGGATAAAGGAATAACGTTTTAGTGCATGGTAAAGCCAGTGAAGTTTAATTAAGGATAGTCTGAGATAGATAGTAGTTCAGCATTGCTCTCTGGCATCTTCTTCTTATCATGTCCATCTTGTTACAAATGTTGACATCGCTGTCAGTGTCCGTCCTGCAACCTTCCGCCGATAACCAGTGGCAGCCGTACACTCTGGAGTTTAGAAGGATGAGAGGGTATCTTATTGAAACATATAAGATTATTAAGGGTTTGGACACGCTAGAGGCAGGAAACATGTTCCCGATGTTGGGGGAGTCCAGAACCAGGGGCCACAGATTAAGAATAAAGGGTCGGCCATTTAGAACGGAGACGAGGAAACACTTTTTCACCCAGAGTGTTGTGAGTCTGTGGAATTCTCTGCCTCAGAGGGCGGTGGAGGCCGGTTCTCTGAATACTTTCAAGAGAGAGCTAGATAAGACTTTTAAAGATAGCGGAGTCAGGGGATATGGGGAGAAGGCAGGAACGGGGTACTGATTGGGGATGATCAGCCATGATCCCATTGGTGGGTGGGTGGCGCCACTCACGTCGCAGCGGCCTCTGCAGTCTGTCTGTCTTTTTTTTATTTTTGTCTCGTTTAATGTAGTTATAGTGGGGATTTTTTTAACTGAGTATGTGTGTGGGGGGCGGGGGGGGGGGGGGGGCGGGGGGTGGTGGGGGAAACATTTAAATCTTTTCCCTGTACGGGGAACTCGACCTTCCAGAGATTCACCACTCTCTGTGTGAAAAAAGTTCTTCTCATCTCGGTTTTAAAGGATTTCCCCCTTATCCTTAAGCTGTGACCCCTTGTCCTGGACTTCCCCAACATCCGGAGCAATCTTCCTGCATCTAGCCTGTCCAACCCCTTAAGAATTTTGTAAGTTTCTATAAGATCCCCTCTCAATCTCCTAAATTCTAGAGAGTATAAACCAAGTCTATCCAGTCTTTCTTCATAAGACAGTCCTGACATCCCAGGAATCAGTCTGGTGAACCTTCTCTGCACTCCCTCTATGGCAATAATGTCCTTCCTCAGATTTGGAGACCAAAACTGTACGCAATACTCCAGGTGTGGTCTCACCAAGACCCTGTACAACTGCAGTAGAACCTCCCTGCTCCTATACTCAAATCCTTTTGCTATGAAAGCTAACATACCATTCGCTTTCTTCACTGCCTGCTGCACCTGCATGCCCACTTTCAATGACTGGTGTACCATGACACCCAGGTCTCGCTGCATCTCCCCTTTTCCTAGTCGGCCACCATTTAGATAATAGTCTGCTTTCCTATTTTTGCCACCAAAGTGGATAACCTCACATTTATCCACATTATACTGCATCTGCCAAACATTTGCCCACTCACCCAGCCTATCCAAGTCACCTTACAGTCTCCTAGCATCCTCCTCACAGCTAACACTGCCTCCCAGCTTAGTGTCATCCGCAAACTTGGAGATATTGCCTTCAATTCCCTCATCCAGATCATTAATATATATTGTAAATAGCTGGGGTCCCAGCATTGAGCCTTGCGGTACCCCACTAGTCACTGCCTGCCATTGTGAAAAGGATCCGTTTACTCCTACTCTTTGCTTCCTGTTTGCCAGCCAGTTCTCTATCCACATCAATACTGAACCCCCAATGCCGTGTGCTTTAAGTTTGTATACTAATCTCTTATGTGGGACCTTGTCGAAAGCCTTCTGGAAGTCCAGATACTTCTGGAAATCCAGATACTTTCTCTGTCGGGTCTCCGTTGTCGTTGGGGCCAAGCACCGTGGAGCGGCCTCCAACCGGAAGGAGCCTGCGGACCTACTTACCATCATGGAGCTGGCCGAGTTCGGAGCGGGAGGAGCGGTGGTGGCGAGCCGCTGTGACCCGACCCCGGAAGATCAGAGGTTCCAGCCGCAGGTCTGGTGGACAGTAACACCGGGAGCCCGCGGGTCCCTGGTGGGAGACCCCTTTTCGGGGCTTCTGCAACGGCGACTTCTCCCGCCCGAGTTGCGGGGTTGAAAAGTACCTGGAGCCTTACATCGCCCGGCGCGGCTTTAAATGGCCGCGGGACTTGCTAGCGCACGCCGGGGGCTCCAACACCAAGACCCGGAGCGTGGCCTTGCATCACCCGGCGCGGCTTTAACGGCCGTGGGACACTTACCATCGCCCGCCGGGGGCTTTGACTCTGACATCGGGAGGAGAATGAGGAGAGCAGGGGAGAGATAAGACTTTGTCTTCCATCACAGCGAGGAGGAGATTCACTGTGATGGATGTTTGTGTAAATTGTGTTGTGTCTTGGTTCTTTTTCTTGTGTGTATGACTGCAGAAACCAAATTTTGTTTGAACCTCAAGAGGTTCAAATGACAACAAATAAATTGTATTGTATTGTATTGTATTGAATGGCGGTGCTGGCTCGAAGGGCCGAATGGCTTACTCCTGCACTTATTGTCTATTGTCTATTATCACTTGTCGCAGTAGATGACGGTGGTAGCAGAATTAGCTCGGGATACGTCCAGTGTCCAGCCCTGCGACGTGGGTGCTGCTGCTATGTGGCGGCTCTCTCACGGTGGTGGGATGACTTGGTGGGTGGGTGGGCTATGCGTTTCCGTGTATTAACCACCATTTTGAAACGTTGTCTCATTGCCAGGCGCTGTGGAGATCCCATCGTACATCATCGCTTGCATTGTGATGGAGAGACTGGGAAGAAGGAACACACTGGCTCCATCCCTCTTCCTGACTGGCATCGCCTGTATCCTCAGCATGATCATCCCACAGGTGACATTCCGATCCTTCATCCTCATCCAAATCCAAAACGTTATTCCCTTTACCATGTATCTGTACACTGTGAATGGCTGGATTGTAATCATGTATTGTCTTTCCGCTGACTGGTTAGCACGCAACAAAAGCTTTTCACTGTACCTCGGCACTCGTGACAATAAACTAGACTTAACTAAATATTACAAAGATCATATTTAAGAAAGAACTGCAGATGCTGGACAAATCGAAGGTAGACACAAAATGCTGGAGAAACTCAGCGGGTGAGGCAGCATCTACGGATCGAAGGAATAGGTAACGTTCCGGGTC
Source organism: Amblyraja radiata (assembly GCF_010909765.2). Taxonomy (NCBI): domain Eukaryota; kingdom Metazoa; phylum Chordata; class Chondrichthyes; order Rajiformes; family Rajidae; genus Amblyraja; species Amblyraja radiata. The sequence goes on along the minus strand of NC_045960.1, from coordinate 111,227,366 downwards.
AAGACCTTTCTTCAGGCTGATGTGGGGGGGAGGGGGGGGAGGGCGGGAAGAAGAAAGTAAGAGGCGGAGACAGTGGGCTGTGGGAGAGCTGGGAAGGGGAGGGGAAGGAAGGAGAAAGCAAGGACTACCTGAAACTGGACAAGTCAATGTTCATACCGCTGGGGTGTAAACTACCCAAGCGTAATATGAGGTGCTGCTCCTCCAATTTGCGGTGGGACTCACTCTGTACACAGAGGAGGCCCAGGACAGGAAGGTCGGATTTGACGTCCACTCTATCTAGATATCCACTCGAGATGACTTCCTACGCCCTGCAGCTTCTGTATTTCCTTAAGATGCAGCCAGATATTCTTTTACATTGATTTCAAACCAACAACGATGCACTTTGGAAATAAGCCCTGATGAATCAGCAAATCTATTCAATTCCAGTTATTTAAGAAATTAAGTTACATTTAATAGTCCGATGAGTTTCTGACATTTTTTAAATGAGATGAGGTCGTAGAAAGCATTTTATGGGGATGCATCACGGCTCGGTTTGGGAACAGCTCCATCCAACACCGCAAGAAATTGCAGCGAATTGTGGACACAGCCCAGACCATCGCACAAACCAACCTCCCTTCCATTGACTCCATCTACACCTCACGCTGCCTCGGCAAGGCCAGCAGCATCATCAAGGACCAGTCGCACCCCCTGGCCACTCCCTCTTCTCTCCTCTCCCATCAGCAAAGAGGTACAGAAGTGTGAAAACGCACACCTCCAGATTCAGGGATAGTTTCTTCCCAGCTGCTATCAGGCAACTGAATCATCCCACCACAACCAGAGAGCGGTCCTGAACGACTATCTACCTCATTGGAGACCCTCGGACTAACTTTGATCGTACTTTACTGACTTTATCTTGCACTAAACATTATACCCTTATCATGTATCTGTACACTGTGGACGGCTCGATTGTAATCATGTATTGCATTCCGCTGACTGGATAGCACGCAACAAAAGCTTTTCACTGTACCTCGGTACACGTGACTATAAACTAAACTCAACTGAACTGTACTAAAATCGGTGGGCCGAAGTTTCTGCACTGTATATTTAAGCTGAACTAAACTAAACTAAACTAAATCCACTCTATCTAGAGGACTGCAATGCCCTGCGTTCTATAGTTCCTTATGATGTAGCCAGATATTCCTTCATGGCCCTGTCCCACGGTACGAGTTCATTCCAAGAGCTCTCCCGTGTTTAAAAAAATCAAACTCGTGGTAAGCACGGAGAATGAACGTAGCGGGTACGTCGGAGCTCGGGGACGTCTCTTAGCGGCTCGTAACGCTAATGGCAGGTACTCGGGAAGACTCGCTAACAGCAGGTAAGCACGGGGAGACTCGTGAAGATTTTTCAACTTGTTGAAAAATGTCCACGAGAGCCCCGAGTACCGACGAGTGGCCATTACCGTAAATCTCCGAGTTCGAATCAGGGCAAGCTCAGGAGGAGAGCTCTTGGAATGAACTCGTACCGTGGGACAGGGCTTTCACATTAACTGCACACTTTGTAAACAAGCCTCATGAATGCAAACATAGAAACATAGAAACATAGAAAATAGGTGCAGGAGGAGGCCATTCGGCCCTTCGAGCCAGCACCGCCATTCATTGTGATCATGGCTGATCGTCCCCTATCAATAACCCGTGCCTGCCTTCTCCCCATATCCCTTGACTCCACTAGCCCCTAGAGCTCTATCTCACTCTCTCTGAAATCCATCCAGTGACTTGGCCTCCACTGCCCTCCGTGGCAGGGAATTCCATAAATTCACAACTCTCTGGGTGAAAAAGTTTTTTCTCACCTCAGTCTTAAATGACCTCCCCTTTATTCTAAGACTGAGGCCCCTGGTTCTGGACTCACCCAACATTGGGAACATTTTTCTTCAATCTAGCTTATCCAGTCCTTTTATAATTTTATATGTTTCTATAAGATATCCCCTCATCCTTCTAAATGCAATATCAGTAAATATATTACATTCCTGCTATTTAAGAAATGAATTCAATTCAATTCAATGAACTTTATTTATCCGTTAGGAACTGCATTTTGTGCAGAACATCAGTGTGTGTACAGTTCATGTACCCAGCAACACAACACAATACACCACACACATCACATACCAGCAGTACAACAGTGGTCAGTAGGTAAAACTTGCAAAGCACAATACATGAAGAATAGGCAATAAAAACATTAAAAGAATGTTAAAAATGTATAAATTAATAAATAGAAACATAGAAACATAGAAAATAGGTGCAGGAGTAGGCTATACGGCCCTTCGAGCCTGCACCATTCGCCATTCAATATGATCATGGCTGATCATCCAACTCAGTATCCTGTACCTGCCTTCTCTCCATACCCCTTGATCCCCTTAGCCACAAGGGCCACATCTAACTCCCTCTTAAATATAGCCAATGAACTGGCCTCAACTACCTACAATAAATTGAATTGTATTGTATTGTATTGTATTCTGTGGCAGAGAGTTCCAGAGATTCACCACTCTCTGCGTGAAAAATGTTTTTCTCATCTCGGTTCTAAAGGATTTCCCCTCTATCCTTAAGCTGTGACCCCTTGTCCTGGACTTCCCCAACATTGGGAACAATCTTCCTGCATCTAGCCTGTCCAATCCCTTAAGAATTTTGTAAGTTTCTATAAGATCCCCCCTCAATCTTCTAAATTCTAGCGAGTACAAGCCAAGTCTATCCAGTCTTTCTTGATATGAAAGTCCTGACATCCCAGGAATCAGTCTGGTGAACCTTCTCTGCACTCCCTCTATGGCAAGAATGTCTTTCCTCAGATTTGGAGACCAAAACTGTACGCAATACTCCAGGTGTGGTCTCACCAAGACCCTGTACAACTGCAGTAAAACCTCCCTGCTCCTATATTCAAATCCTTTTGCTATGAATGCTAACATACCATTCGCTTTCTTCATTGCCTGCTGCACCTGCATGCCTACTTTCAATGACTGGTGTACCATGACACCCAGGTCTCGTTGCATCGCCCCTTTTCCTAATCGGCCACCATTTAGATAAGTAGATCAACTATTCATGAGTCTAATGGATGTGGGCACGACATGGCTCTCTTAAAGCCCTGTCGCACTGTACGAGTTCGTTCAAAGACATTACATTACATGTTGAAAAATCTTTACGAGTCTTCCCGAGCTTACCGCATTTCCCGAGTACCTGCCGTTAGCGTTACGAGCCGCTAAGGGACGTCCCCGAGCTCCGACGTACCCGCTACATTCATTCTCCGTGCTTACCACGAGTTTGATTTTTTTTAAACTCGGGAGAGCTCTTGAAACGAACTCGCATCGTGGGACAGGGCCATGAGTCCTGAATGTGAGCGACCAGTATCTCTGGCCTGATTAGGTTACTGGCCTGAGTAAATGAAGTCGTATGAGTTTCTGATATTTTGTACGTGAGGTGGGGAAGCTGCCAATGTGTGAGGTTGGAATAAATGCTATTTTCGTTAATCCCAGGACATAGAGGTGCTGACCATCACAGTCAGTATGATTGGGAAGTTTGCAATCGCAGTTGCGTTTGGACTAATATACCTCTACACCGCTGAACTCTATCCAACGATAATACGGTAGGCGACACCATGCGTGACGTGGAAACATGAGTGATAACTTAGTTTAGTTTAGAGAATCAGAGCGGCTGAGAGAATGGAGCGGCTGGGCTTGTACACTCTGGAGTTTAGAAGGATGAGAGGATATCTCATTGAAACATATGAGATTGTTAAGGGTTTGGACACACTAGAGGCAGGAAACATGTTCCTGATGTTGGGGGGGAGTCCAGAACCACAGTTTAAGAATAAGGGGTAAGCCATTTAGAACGGAGACGAGGAAACACTTTTTGCAGCGTAGGTTCACCAGGCTAATTATTTTTGGATGGCAGGACTGTCATATGATGAAAGAATGGATCGACTGGGCTTGTATTCACTGGAATTTGGAAGGATGAAACATATAAGATTATTAAGGGATTGGCCAGGCTAGATGCAGGAAAAAGGTTCCCGATGTTGGGGGAGTCCAGAACCAGGGGTCACAGTTTAAGAATAAGTGGTAGGCCATTTAGAAACATAGAAACATAGAAAATAGGTGCAGGAATAGGCCATTCGGCCCTTCGAGCCTGCACCGCCATTCAATACGATCATGGCTGATCACCCAACTCAGTATCCTGTACCTGCCTTCTCTCCATACCTCCTGATCCCTTTGGCCACAAGGGCCACATCTAACTCCCTCTTAAATATAGCCAATGAACTGGCCTCAACTACCTTCTGTGGCAGAGAATTCCACAGATTCACCACTCTGTGTGAAAAATGATTTTCTCAACTCGGTCCTAAAAGACTTCCCCCTTATCCTTAAACTGTGGCCCCTTGTTCTGGACTTCCCCAACATCGGGAACAATCTTCCTGCATCTAGCCTGTCCAACCCCTTAGGACTGAGATGAGGAAAAACCTTTTTAACCCAGAGAGTTGTGAACCTGTGGAATTCTCTGCCACAGAAGGCAGTGGAGGTCGATTCACTGGATGTTTTCAAGAAAGGGTTAGATTTAGCTCTTAGGGCTAACGGAATCAAGCGATATGGTGAGAAGGCAGGAACGGGGTACTGATTGAGGATGATCAGCCATGATCACATTGAATGGCGGTGCAGGCTCGAAGGGCCGAATGGCCTACTCCTGCACCTATTGTCTATGTTTCTATGCTTTTACTGAATGTTGTTCCAGTTATTAATTGTGGATGTGAGCCATGATGGTCAAAATGTTTCTCCGCAGTTCGTTGGCTGTTGGCAGTGGGAGCATGATGGCCCGCGTTGGAAGTACAGTGGCTCCATTCTGCGTTCTCCTTTCGTCTGTGTGGATTTTTCTACCACAGGTAAACGAACCTTATTTTCAATGGCTGTTTGGTACTCTAATCTCATGTGTACCTGGGCAGGCAGTGGGCAGGTGCTGTAGACCTGCACGGGAAGGTAGACACTCCCGCTCCCACGAGTCTCGGGCAGATGGGGCACGTCAACCTGGGAAGGCGGTCCATCTAGGAGAGGGAAAACTCCGATTTAAAACCTCCACTGCCTTGTGGCCATATCCAGTCATGGAAAAGGCTCCAGGAGTAAACCTCAAGAAAATCCGGAGTCGGAGCCCCTAAGGCAGTTTGTCGTTGTCTACAACCTCGCTCTGGCAGCTCCTGCGACGGCGCTGGTGCCAAACTGTAACGGCCCTGCTGTTCCTTTGGATCGATCAGCGACGTGGAAAGGGGGGGACGTGCTGCATGGGCAACAGCCTGTCCTCCATATGACATCGATCGCCCAGGCTTGCATCCATCCCACCAGGATGCATCACCCATGGTCAGTCATTACCGAGAGGGGCCTACTACTACTACTACTACTACCTGGGTACTTAGTTTCAGTTTCAGTTTTGAGATACAGCGCAGAAACAGGCCCTTCGGCCCACCGAGTCCGCGCCGACCAGCCATCCCCACACACCAACACTATCCTGCACGCACCAGGAACAATAGATAATAGACAATAAGTGCAGGAGTAGGCCATTCGGCCCTTCGAGCCAGCACCGCCATTCAATGTGATCATGGCTGATCATCCCCAATCAGTACCCCGTTCCTGCCTTCTCCCCATATCCTCTGACTACGCTATTATTAAGAGCTCTATCTAGCTCTCTCTTGAAAGCATCCAGAGAACCTGCCTCCACCGTCATCTGAGGCAGAGAATTCCACAGACTCACCACTCTCTGTGAGAAAAAATGTTTCCTCGTCTCCGTTCTAAATGGGACAATTTACATTTATACCATACAGGAATGGCCTACTCCTGCACCTATTGTCTATTGTCTATTGACCACGCGGTATCACTTTATGATTAGAACCATACATCTGTCCCTACTCTTAAAAGGTGGATTACAAACATGTCTGAGATGCTACATCTTGAAAATATTAGACTTGTCTTGGCAGAAAAACCAGAGCATTTTCCGAAGACATGGACACCATTCATTGATTTATTACAAGGATAGTCTGGTACAACACAACTTTGGAGTGAAATCTAATTACGGGTTGGGCGATGGGTGGGGAGGGATGCGAGGCAGGTATATCATCACTTTTTTCTTTCTTTCTTTCTCTTTATATTTTCTATTCCTTCCTTGTTTCTTTTACCTACTCCCTCTTTGCCTACACCACTTTGGTAGTCTAGGGGTTCTATCCTTGCACATTCCACTTTTTCTCTCTCTTGTTTATCTCCTTTGTTTTCTCTCAACTAGAGCTAAAAATTAAAATTGAAGCTGTATTATGTCACATGCCGCTGGTTATATTTTTGTACACTTGCTTCTAATAAATTAAAAAAAAAAAAATATTTAAAAAAACTCGATAAAGATGCCAACTGAAGGAAGCGTGACAGGGGGCTAGAGTCTAACGCTGATGTGTACACTGTGTCCCTCCACTCACAGCTGATCGTGGGCATCATGGCTTTCTTGACCGGCCTCCTGACCCTGTTGCTGCCGGAGACGCTGGGCCGGCCCCTGACCCAGACCTTCGAGGAGGCGGAGGAACTCCAGAGGAAACTGAAGCAGGAGAAAGAGGCCTTGAAGCGCGGCGCGACCAACTCTGCCTCGGTCACGGTGAGGCTGGAGAAGCCAGACTTCACGCCCGACGGTGGGGACAAGCTAAAGGAAGAGCAGAATCTAATCGAACACTTAACAAGGTTGTAGACCACATTGGGCCTTGAAACGTACGGGTCGAAGCTCGGGGGTTAAAATCTCAATCATTCACTAACGTCTTAAATCTGTGAATTTGATAACTATACAACATGGAAGGATGTAAAGTAGACCCTAAGGTAATTTTTTTGTAGTTTATACCTTCTTCAGGTAATGGAGGTCTGGGATTCGTCTATGAGAAAGCAAGAGAATAATTTCATAAGAATTATAATGTGTGTCGATTGACAGCAATTGAAATTTAACTGCACAATGAATATTGACTGATGATTTCAGTCCATCTCATAGCCTACAATAGGCTGCGTTTTATATTCCTTACCGACTATCTCTGCTGGTAAACAGCTCGACATTGTTGGTTCAATGGATGTCTAAATGGGCCTGTCTCACTGCCTAATCGTTTAAGAAGGAACTGCAGATGCTGGAAAATCGAAGGTAGACAGAAGTGCTGGAGAAACTCAGCGGGTCTTTCTATCCTGGGCCTCCTCCGTGGCCAGAGTGAGCACCACCGGAAATTGGAGGAGCAGCACCTCATATTCCGCTTGGGCAGTCTGCACCCTAGCGGCATAAACATTGAATTCTCCAATTTCCGGTAGCCCTTGCTGTCTCCTCCCCTTCTCAGCTATCCCTCAGCCCTCTGGCTCCTCCTCTTCCTTTCTCCTTTCTTCTCTCCACCCTCCCACCCTACATCAGACTAAAGAAGGGTTTCAGCCCGAAACGTTGCCTATTTCCTCCGCTCCATGGATGCTGCTGCACCCGCTGAGTTTCTCCAGCATTTTTGTCTACCACTGCCTAATCCGCCAGTTCTGGCGAGTTTGCCCTCGACTCATACTCCCAGCATAGTCGACACGAGGTCCTACACGCTCGAGAGTGGTCCTCGCATACTCGAGGCCTCAGCTAGGTCGTGCCGTATTTTTCAACATGCTGAAAAATGCCCGCGAGTAAAAAATGGTCGCCATGGAAAGAAATCGATGCTTTTTTACTCGTAGGTTTAGTCGAAGTAGGTCGTAGTAGGTCGGCATCTTAGTCGTAGGTAATCGAGGGTAGTCGAAGCTAGTCAAAACTAGTCTTCAACATAGTCGTAGGAGATGGAAGGAGGTCTTCTACATAGTCGAAGGAGGTCTTCTACATGACATTTTTTTTCAAACTCTCCTAAACTCTTCTAAACTCGCCAATTAGGTCGCCGTAGTGGGACAGCCCCTTTTGGCGGCTCTTTAGGCGACTGCCAGGGACTAGTTTTAACGAACTTGGCGACAACCTACCACAGCACCTTCGGCAACCTACGACAACTAACGGCAGCAAAAATTGTCGCCACCGTTGCCGAAAATGTTGAAAATTATTTCGGCAATCGCCTGTAGTCGTCCAAAAATACACCTAAGTGGGACAGGCCCATAATAAAACAGAGTCGCAGATATGTTTACGATCTTCAATAACTTTATGCAGCACGAGTGGAGGAGAGATCTGTTTTGGGGAAAGGAATGCAGATTTACAAGTTAAAAATGTTGTTTTAACGGCTGTACAAATCATAAGTCAGGAGTGGTGATGTCTATACTGCTGACCAACTAAGTATTATTCCGTTCTAGAGTTTTATAGAAACATAGAAACATAGAAAATAGGTGCAGGAGGAGGCCATTCGGCCCTCCGAGCCAGCACCGCCATTCATTGTGATCATGGCTGATCGTTCCCTATCAATAACCCGTGCCTGCCTTCTCCCCATATCCCTTGACTCCACCAGCCCCTAGAGCTCTATCTAACTCTCTCTTAAATCCATCCAGTGACTTGGTCTCCACTGCCCTCTGTGGCAGGGAATTCCACAAATTCACAACTCTCTGGGTGAAAACGTTTTTTCTCACCTCAGTTTATAATGGCCTCCCCTTTATTCTAAGACTGTGGCCCCTGGTTCTGGACTCGCCCAACATTGGGAACATTTTTCCTGCATCTAGCTTGTCCAGTCCTTTTATAATTTTATATGTTTCTATAAGATCCCCCTCATCCTTCTAAACTCCAGTGAATACAAGATTTATTGCGTTCACATCAGTTACTAATGCAAAGCATCTATAAGAAACACTGGAGAGAAATATCCCAGTTCTAAATACATGTTTAGTTTAGTTTAGAGATACAGCGCGGAAACAGGCCCTTCGGCCCACCGAGTCGGCACCAACCAGTGATCCCCGCACACTTACACTAGCCTACACACACTAGGGACAATTTACACTTATACCAAGCCAATTAATCTACAAACCTGTACGTCTTTGGTCTGTGGCAGGAAACCGGAGCACCCAGAGAAAACCCACGCAGGTCACGGGGAGAAGGTAGAAACTCCGTATAGACAGTGCCCGTAGTCAGGATGGAACCCGGGTCTCTGGCGCTGTGAGGCAGCAACTCTATCGCTGCGCCAATGTGCTGACATTGTTTCACCTATCCATGTTCTCCACAGATGCTGCCTGACCCGCTGAGTTACTCCAGCACTCGGTGAAACGTCACCTATCCATGTTCTCCACAGATGCTGCCTGACCCGCTGAGTTACTCCAGCACTCGGTGAAACGTCACCTATCCATGTTCTCCACAGATGCTGCCTGACCCACTGAGGTACTCCAGCACTCGGTGAAAGGTCACCTATCCATGTTGAATGGCGGTGCTGGCTCGAAGGGCAGCATTTCGTGTCTATCTACTGTGACTCTGTTTTGTGGCCTTTTAATATTTATCCTACCGGTTTAGCTTCGAGATACAGCGTGGAAACAGGCCCTTCGGCCCATCGAGTCCGGGCTGACCAGCGATCCCCGCACACTAACACGACAATTTACAATTTTTACAGAAGCCAATTAACCTACAAACCTGTACGTCTTTGGAGTGTGGGGGTTGCCGATTCTTTCCTCTGACATGATGCCAGGCCTCCACTAACTATCTACTGACTGCACTGGGACACAAGTGCACGTAGTTCCTTTGATCTTTAACAACCTGTATGTAAAACATTCTTCATCACTCACCACATTTGCGGTCGTGATAAGAATTAAAATACATTAGTGGCTGTACAGCAACGCAGCGGGTGGCGGTCATAATTGATAGGAGCGGAATTAGGCCATTCAGCCCATCAAGTCTACTCCACCATTCAATCATGGCTGATCTTGCCATCTCCCCATAAACCTCTGACACCTGTACTAATCGAGAATCTATCAATCTCTGCCTTTATATATCCACTGACTTGGCCTCCACAGCCGTCTGTGGCAACTAATTCCACAGATTCACCACCCTCTGACTAAAGAAATTCCTCCTCATCTTCCTAAATGAACGTCCTTTAAATCTGAGGCTGTGACCTCAGGTCCTAGACACTCCCACCAGTGGAAACATCCTGTGAGCTGCTGCCTCACAGCGCCCGAGATCCGGGTTCAGTCCTGACTACAGATGCTGTCTGTACGGAGTTTGCATGTTCTCCCCGTGACCGTGTGGGTATTCTCCGGGTGCTCCGGTTTCCTCCCACATCTCAAAGACGTGCAGATCTGAAGGTCAATTGGCTTCTGTAAAATTGTCCCTAGAGTGAAGGATTGTGCTAGTGTAGGTAGGGGCCTGTTTCCACGCTGTATCTCTAAAACCAACAACAGGCTTGTGGCTTAATTGGTCCCTGTGTGTACAAGGAGATGTCAAAGTGGGATAACATAGAACTAGTGGCAATGAGAGAGTGATGTTCGGCGTGGACTTCGCTCGGGCAAAGGGACTGTTTCCATGTTGTATCTCTAAAACTATCAAGGTAAAACGATAAACATGGAGCGCAGGAGGATGAGGGGTGATCTTATAGAGGTGTATAAAATCATGAGAGGAATAGATCGGGTAGACGCACAGAGTCTCTTGCCCAGAGTACTGTAGGGGAATCGAGGACCAGAGGACATAAGCTTTGGGTGAAGGGGAAAAGATTTAGTAGGAATCTGAGGGGTAACTTTTTCACACAAAGGGCGGTGGGTGCATGGAACAAGCTGCCAGAGGAGGTAGTTGAGGCTGGGACCATCCCAATGTTTAAGAAACAATAGACAATAGGTGCAGGAGTAGGCCATTCGGCCCTTTGAGCCAGCACCGCCATTCAATGGCTGATCATCCCCAATCAGTACCCCGTTCCTGCCTTCTCCCCATATCCCCTGACTCCGCTATTTTTAAGAGCCCTATCTAGCTCTCTCTTGAAAGCAGTTGGACAGGTACATGGAAAGAACAGGTTTGGAGGGATACGGGCCAAAAATGCGGGCAGGTGGGACTAGTGTAGCTGGGACATTGTTGGCCGGTGTGGGCAAGTTGGGCCGAAGGGCCTGTTTCCACACTGTATCACTCTATGACTCTATAAACTCCACAAGAATAATACAGTGATTGTTATATGAAGGGTTCAAATTGTGGTAAGAATGCTATTTTAAACTATCTTTTGTTGCTTGTTTCCTTTCTTTATTTGTTTTCCTTTCTCCGACACGGGCCTTGTCTTCTGTAGTCAGACAGGCAAGAGAAGACTGAGATATGAATATTGATTTCTCTCACTACTAGAAACCCCAACATTCCCTCTCTCTCTATCCCTCCCCCACCCAAGTCACACCAGCTTCTCATTTTCACCCAACAAACAGCCAACAATGGCCTGTTTCCATATCATGGTGACTATTTGTGCATATCTTTCATTCATTTGTTCTATAACTCTCCACATCACCGTCTATATCTCTCCTTTCCCTCTCCCCCGACTCTCAGTCTGAAGAAGGGCCTTGACCCGAAACGTCACACATTCCTTCCCTCCAGAGACGCTGCCTGTCCCGCTGAGTTACTCCAGCATTTTGTGTCTATCTAAGAGATTACTGACCCTTGATGTGTCCAAGGGCAACACAACGTCACTGATGGTAGACCTGCGAAGATGAACTGTCATTTCATAGTAGCACCTAATGTTCATTTATTAATTAGAGTGCTGGCTGATGAAGTTGAGCAGAGCAAAGCACTTTTAGTTTAGCTCAGTGTAGTTTAGTTTAGAGATACAGCATGGAATCAGGCCCTTCGGCCCACCGAGTCCGCGCCGACCAGCGATCCCCCGCTCACTAACACTTTCCTACACACACTAGGGACAATTTTACACGTACACCAATGAACCTACAAACCTGTACGTCTTTGGAGTGTGGGAGGAAACCGAGGATCTCGGAGAAAACCCACGCAGGTCACGGGGAGAGGGTACAAACTCCGTACGGACAGCGCCCATAGTCGGGATCGAACCCGAGTCTCGGGCGCGGCAAGCGCTGTGAAGCAGCAACTCTACCGCTGCGCCACCGTGACTGCCCAGAAACTTTAAATTTCTTTCTTGGCTCAGATGCTGTGCAAACGGTGTTAAACTGGAAAGGATCCAGAGAAGATTTCAAGGATATTGCCAAGTCTGCAGGGGCTGAGGGAGAGGTTGAGCAAGCTAGGATTCTATTCTTTGGAGCCTATGAGGATAAAGGGCCTGTCCCACTGTACGAGGTAATTCAAGAGCTATTCCGAGTTTAAAAAAAGAACAAACTCGTGGTAAGCACGAAGAATGTACGTAGCGGGTACGTCGGAGCTCGGGACGCCTCTTAGTGGCTCGTAACGGTAACGGCAGGCACTCGGGAAACTTCTCGTGAAGACTCGTGAAGATTTTTCAACATGTTGAAAAATGTCCGCGAGAGCCCCGAGTACCTACGAGCGGCTATTACCGTAATTGTCCGAGTTCGAATCATTGGGAAACTTGGGAGAATTAGCTCTTGAATTCGTCTTTTGCCCAGGATAGGGGCATCGAGAACCGGAGGAGTAGTCAGAACCCCGGCTCTCAGTATGAAGATGGGTCCCGACCCAAAACGTCACCTTGTAGCGGCCTGGTCAGAAAAAGGCTAGAGACGCCAGGCAGGTTCAAAGGTTCTTCAATGATGGGTGTGAGCATCCACACACAACGAGTTCCACTGAAGTGACAAAACAAACTCTCAGAAAACCCCTGAGCGGAAACCGGAATCCCTGTCCCTGTCCATCAAGTGCCAAGGGGTATGACCCAAGGAGTGGCCAAATATCCAGGGACCGCCACAACCCATTCCTTCTCTCCAGAGATGCTGCCTGTCCCGTTGAGTTACTCCAGCATTTTGTGTCCATCTTCAAGAACCAGAGGAAAATAGGCTTAAGGTGAGGGGATTTAATTGGAGCCAGAGAGGAATCGTTTTTCACACCATGGGTGGTGGGTGTGTATGGAGCGAGCTGTCGGGGAAGGTAGTTGAGGCAGATACGATTGCAACGTTTTAAAAAAAATATTTGGACAGGTCGATGGATAGGACAGGTTGAGAGGTTTAGACTAGTGTAGATGGGGCATGTTGGTTGGTGTGGACAAGTTGGGCTGTGTGACTCGATGATTCATCTTAAGGAGTTCGACACAGTTTTCTCAGCAGTACACAGCAACAAACTTAAATCGGAAGGAAAGGTTCAATGAGCAGTAAACCTACAGTATTCAAACATATAAATGCAAATAAAAGACATTCTCTGTACTTACAGCCATGTTGACAATTGAATAGTGTCATAAGAGCCAAGATCACATTGAATGGCGGGTCTGGCTCGAGGGGCCGAATGGCCTACTTCTGCACATATTGTCTATTATCTAATATCAAATGCACCTCAGTACACAAATAAATAAAAAAATGTGTTAGTTTTGTTCATAATATGAACTTATTTAAAATCTTTGGCAGGTCACATTATAGTCGACCTACGCTATAAATATTTGGACAAGTTATTTGTACTGTTTGAAATTGAACTGTGTTAGTGATTAGAAAATCTGTATACAACTCACTGTATAAAGACGTGTAGTGTTTACACAGAACATTGACATATGTATTGGATCACCAAATGTAATTGCTGTGAATGTTACCGACGGTTCATTTAAGAAGGAACTGCAGATGCTGGAAAAATGGAAGGTAGACAAAAATGCTGGAGAAACTCAACGGGTGAGGCAGCATCTATGGAGCGAAGGAATAGGTGACGTTTTGGATCGAGACCTTTAAGGTTCATTTAAGAAAGAATTGCAGATGCTGGGAAAAAATCGAAGGTAGACAAAAATGCTGGAAATCTATTTCCTTCGCTCCATAGATGCTGCCTCACCCACTGAGTTTCTCCAGCATTTTTGTCCCGAAGGTTCTTGTCAAAATATTAAATAGTAAATTCACAAGTTCTTGACCGTGGCATTTCAGTGATTCAAGTGTCACACATAGAAACATAGAAAATAGGTGCAGGAGGAGGCCATTCGGTCCTTCGAGCCAGCACCGCCATTCATTGTGATCATGGCTGATCGTCCCCTATCAATAACCCGTGCCTGCCTTCTCCCCATATCCCTTGACTCCACTAGCCCACTATCGAACTCTCTCTTAAATCCATCCAGTGATGGCCTCCACTGCCCTCTGTGGCAGGGAATTCCATAAATTCACAACTCTCTGGGTGGAAAAGTTTTTTCTCACCTCAGTCTTAAATGACCTCCCCTTTATTCTAAGGGGAGGTCACAATTCACTTACGTCTCAATGGATGGACACAAAAGTATCACGGGGCACAGCGTTAGAGTTGCTGCCTTGCAGCGCCGGTGACCCGGGTTCGATCCCGGCTACGGGTGCTGTCTGTACGGAGTTGGTGCGTTCGCCCCGTGACCTGCGTGGGTTTTCTCCGGGTGCTCCGGTTTCTTCCCACACTCCAAAGACGTACAGGTTTGTAGGTTAATTGGCTTGGTATGAGTATAAATTGTTCCTAGTGTGTGTAGGATAGTGTTAATATGTGGGGATCGCTGGTCGGCGCGGAATCAGTGGACCCAAGGGCCCGTTTCCGTGCTGCGGTTCTAAACTAAAATAAAAATGCTGGCTTAACTCAGCGGGTCAGGCAGCGCCTCTGGAGAAAAGGAATAGGTGACGTTTCGGGTCGAGACCCTTCTTCAGACTGATTAGAAATTGACACCGAAACGTCAGCTATTCCTTCTCTCTGGAGATGCTACCTGCCCCGCTGAGTTACTCCAGCATTTTGTGTCTATCTTTGGTGTAAACAAGCATCTGCAGTTCCTTCCCGCACAAGGGATGGATTTTAATTAGGCCTATCCATTGCATTATGGTCGGAGTGAAGATTGATCCCTGCGGCGCAGTCTGCTGCTAATTGTCCATCTTCTGAAAATATTTTTTAGATGGAAATGTTTGTTGCAGTATTTTAGAAATGTTAGTAAAATTATTTCCTGACTGCTTTGCGTAAAGTTTTTCTGCTTTAAGCTCAAAGAGAACTCTACCCCATTTTTAAAAATGGTTCAAATGAAGGAGTCCACACACTAGTTTAGTTTAGTTTAGTTTATTGTCACGTGTACCGAGGTACAGTGAAAAGCTTTTGTTGCGTGCTATCCAGTCAGCGGAAAGACAATACATGATTACAATCGAGCCGTTCACAGTGTATAGATACAGGATAAAGGGAATAACGTTTAGTGCAAGGTGAAGTCAGTAAAGTCCCATCCAAGATAGTCCGAGGGTCACCAATGAAGTCGATACTAGTTCAGGACCGCTCTCTAGTTGTGGTAGGATGGTTCAGTTGCCTGATAACAAATGGGAAGGAACTGTCCCTGGATCTGGGGGTGTGAGTTTTCACACGTTCAGCCATTGGGAGAACAATGTTCCCAGGAGCCAGTAATAACAAGAGGAGTTGAGTATAGGAGCAAAGAGGTCCTTCTGCAGTTGTACAGGGCCCTAGTGAGACCACATCTGGAGTATCGTGTGCAGTTTTGGTCCCCTAATTCCAGGAAGGACATTCTTGTTATTGATGGAGTGCAGTGTAGGTTTACAAGGTTAATTCCCGGGATGGCGGGACTGTCATATGCGGAGAGAATGGAGCGACTGGGCTTGTAGACTCTGGAGTTTAGAAGGATGAGAGGGAATATAGGAAGGATGTCAACAAAATAGAGAGAGTACAGAGGAGATTTACTAGAATGTTGCCTGGGTTTCAACAACTAAATTACAGAGATAGGTTGAATAAGTTAGGTCTTTATTCTCTGGAGCGCAGAAGGTTAAGGGGGGACTTGATAGAGGTCTTTAAAATGATGAGAGGGATAGACAGAGTTGACGTGATCAAGCTTTTCCCTTTGAGAATAGGGAAGATTCAAACAAGAGGACATGACTTCACAATTAAGGGACAGAAGTTTAGGGGTAACATGAGGGGGAACATCTTTACTCAGAGAGTGGTAGCGGTGTGGAATGAGCTTCCAGTGGAAGTGGTGGCGGCAGGTTCGTTGGTATCATTTAAAAATAAATTGGATAGGCATATGGATGAGAAGGGAATGGAGGGTTATGGTATGAGTGCAGGCAGGTGGGACTAAGGGAAAAAAGTTGTTCGGCACGGACTTGTAGGGCCGAGATGGCCTGTTTCCGTGCTGTAATTGTTGTATGGTTATATGGTTAATCTCATTGAAACATATAAGATTGTTAAGGGCTTGGACACGCTAGAGGCAGGAAACATGTTTCCGATGTTGGGGGATTCCAGAACCAGGTGCCACAGTTTAAGAATAAGGAGTAAGCCACTTAGAACGGAGACGAGGAAACACTTTTTCTCACAGAGAGTGGTGAGTCTGTAGAATCCTCTGCCTCAGAGGGTGGTGGAGGCCGATTCTCTGGATGCTTTCAAGAGAGAGCTAGATAGGGCTCTTAAAGATAGCGGAGTCAGGGGATATGGGGAGAATGCAGGAACGGAGTAGTGATTGTGGATGATCAGCCATGATCACATTGAATGGCGATGCTGGCTCGAAGGGTCAAATGGCCTACTCCTGCACCTATTGTCTATTGTCTATTGGCATTGACCCAAGTACATCAAGCAGTTCATTGGAATTCTTGACTCTACATTTTTCGTCCTCTTCCTCCTGACCCCTGACCTTTGAGGGCGATTTTTTTCGGCGACTGCCGGCATCACTGACTGACGTATCAGGTCACCGAAAAATTTGCGGCATGAGGCGGTGGTGACGCGGAGCGATGTGTTGACGCGTGATGTTTTTTCAAGTGCCGCACCATTTTTTTTGTCGCCGCTGGATTTTGAAATGTTCAAAATCCTTTGGCGACATTGATATGACGCCGGCAGTCGCCGAAAAAAATCGGCCAAGTGGGACAGACCCTCAAAGGTCAGGGGGAAGAGGACGAAAAATGTCGAGTCAGGAATTCCAATGAACTGTTTGATGTACTTGGGTCAATGCCATTGCTGGCTCCTGCAAACATCGACAGGACAGGGCTTTTATACAGATCTCATATCATTCCTTTACAATGGTCTAACAAGCACGAAACTCCCTCACTGGAGACCGGTTCAACAAAGACTCGCACTTGGTCTGGCAACGCCTGCTGGATGTCCCAGTTGGCAACCATTTTAACTCCCCTTCCCATTCCCACGCTGACCTTTCAACTCTGGGCCTCCTCCAGTGTCAGAGTGAGGCCTATATGAGAGGAAAAAAAATTCACACAGAGAGTGGTGAATCTCTGGAATTCTCTGCCACAGAAGGTAGTTGAGGCCTGTTCATTGGCTATATTTAAGAGGGAGTTAGATGTGGCCCTTGTGGCTAAAGGGATCAGGGGGTATGGAGAGAAGGCAGGTACAGGATACTGAGTTGGATGATCAGCCATGATCATATTGAATGGCGGTGCAGGCTCGAAGGGCCGAATGACCTACTCCTGCACCTATTTTCTATGTTTCTATTCTGCCACTCAACACATCATTATTCACTAGACAATTCTAACAAACTAAACCCTTTGGAGAACAAGGTGATGTTCTCTTTAAGAATGTAAATGTTATTTCGTTTTTCAGTTTGAAAATCTCGAGTTCTTATTCCAAGTGTTAATAATTGTCCATTATTGACAAAGGCCAATAGACTCCTAATCACAAGTATGCAGGTACTTTGGGAATAATCTTTACGGACTAGAATGATCATTGTGGATTCTGTGAAATTATTTTGCTTTTCCAAAACAAAATAAGCTAAGAATTTCTTCAATAAATCTTATTGAATCCAATTTTCTTTTCACGGTTCAGTGTTATTCGCTTGTTCTATTTCATCACGTGGCCGGCACGGTGGTGCAGCGGTAGAGTTGCTGCCTCACAGCGCCAGAGATCCAGGTTCAATCCTGACAACTGGTGCTGTCTGTAGGGAGTTTGTACCTTCTCCCCGTCACATGCGTGGGTTTTCTCCGGGTGCTCCAGGTTTCCTCCCACACTCCAAAGACGTACAGGTTTGTATGTTAAATGGTTTCTGTAAATTGTCCCTCGTTTGTGTGTGTGGGATGGTGCTGGTGTACAGGTGATCGCTGGTCGGTGCGGACTCTGGGCCGAAGGGCCTGTTTCCACGCTGTATCTATGAACTAAAAAAAAAGAAAACGGAATCATAGTGCAGGCAATACTCAGGATTCCAGAATGAGGGTGGCACGGTGGCGCAGCGGGTAGAGCTGCTGCCTCACAGCTCCAGAGACCTTGGTTCAATCCTGACCCCGGGTGCTGTCTCCACGGAGTTTGTATGTTCTCTGCAGTTGTACAGGGCCCTAGTGAGACCACACCTGGGGTATTGTGTGCAGTTTTAGTCCCCTAATTTGAGGAAGGACATTCTTGCTATTGAGGGAGTGCAGCGTAGGTTCACAAGGTTAATTCCTGGGATGGCGGGACTGTCATATACTGAGAGAATGGAGCGGCTGGGCTTGTACACTCTGGAGTTTAGAAGGATGAGAGGGTATCTCATTGAAACATATAAGATTGTTAAGGGCTTGGACACGCTAGAGGCAGGAACCATGTTCCCGATGTTGGGGGAGTCCAGAACCAGGGGCCACAGTTTAAGACTAAGGAGTAAGCCATTTAGAACGGAGACGAGGAAACACTTTTTCTCACAGAGTGTGGTGAGTCTGTGGAATTCTCTGCCTCAGAGGGCGGTGGAGGCAGGTTCTCTGGATGCTTTCAAGAGAGAGCTAGATAGGGCTCTTAAAAATAGCGGAGGCAGGGAATATGGGGAGAAGGCAGGAATGGGGTACTGATTGTGGATGATCAGCCATGATCACATTGAATGGCGGTGCTGACTGGAAGGGCCGAATGGCCTACTCCTGCACCTATTGTCTATTGTCTTCTCCCCTATGACCCGCGTGGGTTTCTTCCGGGTGTCCGGTTTCCTCCCACATCCCAAAGATGTGCAGGTTAATTGGCTTCTGTAAATTGCCCTTAGTGTTTAGTTTATTGTCACGTGTACCGAGGTTACAGTGAAAGCCTAAGGTAGACAAAATGCTGGAAGAAACTCAGCGGGTGAGGCAGCATCTATTATTAACCAACCTGATCTCCCGGTGGCTCAGCACTTCAACTCCCCCTCCCATTCCCAATCCGACCTTTCTGTCCTGGGCCTCCTCCATGGCCAGAGTGAGTCCCACCGTGAATTGGAGGAGCAGCACCTCATATTTCGCTTGGGCAGTTTGCACCCCAGCGGTATGAACATTGACTTCTCCAATTTCAGGTAGTCCTTGTTTCCCCCTCCTTCCCCTCCCCTTCCCAGCTCTCCCACAGCCCACTGCCTCTGCCTCTCCCTTTCTTCTTCCCGCCCCCCCCTCCCCCACCCCCACATCAGTCTGAAGAAGGGTCTCGACCAGAAACGACACCTATTTCCTTCGCTCCATAGATGCTGCCTCACCCGCTGAGTTTCTCCAGCAGTTTTGTCTACCTTCGATTTTTCCAGCATCTGCAGTTCCTTCTTGTACTAAAGGCTGGTGTGTGGGGAGCAGATGTGAAAGTGGGATAACACAGAACCAGTGTGAATGGGTGTTGGATGATCAGCACAGACTCGGTGGGCCGAAGGGCCTGTTTCCCTGCTGGATCAAGGGTCAAGAGCTTCAAATTCCTGGGCGTGCACATCTCTGAAGATCTTTCCTGGTCCGAGAACACTGTTGCAATTATTAAGAAAGCACATCAGCGCCTCTACTTCCTGAGAAGATTACGGAGAGTCGGTTTGTCAAGGAGGACTCTCTCTAACTTCTACAAATGCACAGCAGAGAGCATGCTGACCGGTTGCATCGTGGCTTGGTTCGGCAACTTGAGTGCCCTGGAGAGGAAAAGACTACAAAAAGTAATAAACACTGCCCAGTCCATCATCGGCTCTGACCTTCCTTCCATCGAGGGGATCTATCGCAGTCGCATCCTCAAAAAGGCTGGCAGTATCATCAAGGACCCACACCATCCTGGCCACACACTCATCTCCCCGCTACCATATAACCATATAACAATTACAGCACGGAAACAGGCCATCTCGGCCCTACAAGTCCGTGCCGAACAACTTTTTTCCCTTAGTCCCACCTGCCTGCACTCATACCATAACCATAACTTCAGATAGAAGGTACAGGAGCCTGAAGACTGCAACATCCAGGTTCTGGAATAGCTACTTCCCCACAGCCATCAGGCTATTAAACTCGGCTCGGACAAAACTCTGAACATTAATAGCCCATTATCTGTTATTTGCACTTTATCAGTTTGTTTATTTATTCATGTGTGTATATATTTATATAACGGTATATGGACACACTGATCTGTTCTGTAGTCAATGCCTACTATGTTCTGTTGTGCTGAAGCAAAGCAAGAATTTCATTGTCCTATCTGGGACACATGACAAACTCTCTTGAATCTTGACTTGACTTGGATCTCTAAACGAAAAATTGATGGTGGAAAATGCTGAGACATAGTCACAGGCGGCTGTGAAGACTGATACAGGGCAGCTCAGGGCTGGGTGCCATGACTAGGGGCAGCACCATATCAACAACAGCAGTGGTAGTGTGGGCTGGCTGGGTGACGGGCACAGCCAGGGAACAGGGAGACGTGGGGAAGGATGATCAGATGGCACGGCCACGGGAGGTCAACAGCTTCACGCCCACCGATGAACAAACCCATCATTCCTAGAAAAGTCCAGAACTGATGACTCCGGTTGGATGCACCACCTCTCCCGCCTTTGAGCAAGGTTAGGCTAAAGAGCCTCTTCCCACGCTCTGTGACCAACATGCCCCATCTACACCAGTCCCACCTGCCTGCCTGCGGCCCATATCCCTCTAACCTGTCCTATCCAGCCTATTAAACACTACAACCGCCATTAAACTCAGAACTACATAGACTATAATTGTTATTATTGCACTATCATGGTTTGTTTTTTTAAGTGTGCATATGTGTGCATTTATATATACATATATATATATACATACGTAAGGAAGAACTGCAGATGCTGATTTAAATCGAAGGTAGACACAAAATGCTGGAGTAACTCAGCGGGACAGGCAGCATCTCTGGAGAGAAGGAATGGGTGACTTATCGGGTCGAGACCCTTCTTATATATATGTGTGTGTGTGTGTGTGCGCGTATGCGTGTGGGCTTGTGTGCGTGCGTGTGTGTGTGTGTGTGTGGGCTTGTGTGCGTGCGTGCGTGTGTGTGTGAGTGTATGCATATAGAAATGCATATCGGGAACAATCTTCCTGCATCTAGCCTGTCCAACCCCTTACGAATTTTGTAAGTTTCTATAAGATCCCCCCTCAATCTTCTAAATTCTAGCGTGTACAAGCCGAGTCTATCCAGTCTTTCTTCATATGAGTCCTGACATCCCAGGAATCAGTCTGGTGAACCTTCTCTGCACTCCCTCTACGGCAATAATGTCCTTCCTCAGATATGTGTGTGTGCGTGTCCGCGTGCACGCGCGTGTGCATGAGTGTGTGCGCATTTGTGTGTGTGTGAATGTGTGCGTGTGTGCGCGCGCGTGTGTGTGCGTATGTGTGTATATGTGCGCGTGTGTGTGCCCGCGCGTGTGTGCGTATGTGCGTGCGTGCACCTGTGTGGTGTGTGTGTATGCGTGTGCGTGTGTGTGTGTGTGTACGCGCATGTGTGTGTGTGTGTGTGTGTGTACGCGCATGTGTGTGTGTGTGTGTGTGTGTGTACGCGCGCGTGTGTCACAGCCCCAGCCCGTGACCCAGCTCCCTTGGGGTTGGAGCATGTAACCTTCAAGAGGTCCGCCCTGTTTCAACGAATGCCATCAACCCGGCGTGCACAATCAAATAAGATCAAATAGAACAAGTTGTCCCACAACTTTAGGCTGTGCACGCCATACGCAAGAAGAAGAAGAATCTCAGCACCCTCACCCAAGCTCTGTCCGGCACCTTCCGCTGACTGGTCCCACTGTAACTGAGAAAGAAAATGGGGAGATACATGGGGAGATACATTGGGAAATACATGAAGAGATCAATGGGGAGATACATGGGGAGATACATGGACAGATACATGGGCAGATACATGGACAGATACATGGGGAGACTGAGATACATGGGGAGATACATGGGCAGATACATGGGGAGATACATGGGGAGACTGAGATACATGGGGAGACTGAGATACATGAGGAGATACATGGCGAGATACATGGGGAGACTGAGATACATGAGGAGATACATGGGGAGATACATGGAGAGATACATGGACAGATACATGGACAGATACATGGGGAGATACATGGGGAGACTGAGATACATGGGGAGATACATGGAGAGATACATGGACAGATACATGGACAGATACATGGGGAGATACATGGGCAGATACATGGTGAGATACATGGGGAGATACATGGACAGATACATGGACAGATACATGGGGAGATACATGGGGAGATACATGAACAGATACATGGGGAGATACATGGGCAGATACATGGGCAGATACATGGGGAGATACATGGGGAGATACATGGGCAGATACATGGACAGATACATAGGGAGATACATGGGCAGATACATGGACAGATACATGGGGAGACTGAGATACATGGGGAGATACATGGGCAGATACATGGGGAGATACATGGGGACACTGAGATACATGGGGAGACTGAGATACATGAGGAGATACATGGCGAGATACATGGGGAGACTGAGATACATGAGGAGATACATGGGGAGATACATGGAGAGATACATGGACAGATACATGGACAGATACATGGGGAGATACATGGAGATACATGGGGAGACTGAGATACATGGGGAGATACATGGAGAGATACATGGACAGATACATGGACAGATACATGGGGAGATACATGGGGAGATACATGGGGAGATACATGGACAGATACATGGACAGATACATGGGGAGATACATGGGCAGATACATGGTGAGATACATGGGGAGATACATGGACAGATACATGGACAGATACATGGACAGATACATGGGGAGATACATGTGGAGATACATGAACAGATACATGGGGAGATACATGGGCAGATACATGGGCAGATACATGGGGAGATACATGGGGAGATACATGGGCCGATACATGGACAGATACATAGGGAGATACATGGGCAGATACATGGACAGATACATGGGGAGACTGAGATACATGGGGAGATACATGGGCAGATACATGGGGAGATACATGGGGACACTGAGATACATGGGGAGACTGAGATACATGAGGAGATACATGGCGAGATACATGGGGAGACTGAGATACATGAGGAGATACATGGGGAGATACATGGAGAGATACATGGACAGATACATGGACAGATACATGGGGAGATACATGGAGATACATGGGGAGACTGAGATACATGGGGAGATACATGGAGAGATACATGGACAGATACATGGACAGATACATGGGGAGATACATGGGCAGATACATGGGCAGATACATGGGGAGATACATGGACAGATACATGGGGAGATACATGGGGAGATACATGGGCAGATACATGGGCAGATACATGGTGAGATACATGGACAGATACATGGGGAGATACATGAACAGATACATGGGGAGATACATGGGGAGATACATGGGCAGATACATGGGGAGATACATGGACAGATACATGGGGAGATACATGGGGAGATACATGGGCAGATACATGGGGAGATACATGGGGAGATACATGAACAGATACATGGGGAGATACATGGGGAGATACATGGACAGATACATGGGGAGATACATGGACAGATACATGGGGAGATACATGGGGAGATACATGGGGAGATACATGGGCAGATACATGGGGAGACTGAGAAAGATGGCGTCCCAGCCGGGTGACTCCATGTACTTGTCACAGAAGTGGATCTGCAAACGTTACAATCGCTCCACTTTTTTAATTTTTAATTTTTTAATAATTTTTTTTTTTTAATTAGAAGTAGTGTACATTACAGTGATATAAGCCGAAAATAACATAATACATTTCCTGTACCACTTCATATTTTAAACTTTAAAAAGTAGAAAAGTAAAGTTGGATAGGATAGTAAGTGCGTGAAAGAGTGATCAAGAAACGTAGAACTTAAAACTCGAAAAAGAGTTAAGAAGAAAGCCAAAGAAAAAGAAAGAGAGAAGATATAGAAAAAGTAAAAAAAGACACATTTTTAATTTAAACACAGTAATTGGCTGGATTGTAATCAGGTTTGGCTTTCCGCTGACTGGTTAGCACCCAACACAAGGCTCTCGCTGTTCCTCGGTACACGTGACAATAAACTGAACTAAACTAACTGTGAGAGGGCGTGCTGCTCAAGAACCGGGCCACGCCCGTGCCAGCTCCCCCACTGCCCGATCCCCCCTCTCTTAGTTTCCCTGTTGTCCTGCCACTGGACCTATTCCATCAATTCCCCTTTGCCACTTCCCTGCACTAAAAGGTCACAGAGTCACAGAGTGATACAACGCAGAAACAGGCCCTTCTGCCCCACTGGCAGCTTTGATCGATCCGAAACGTCACCCATTCCTTCTCTCCAGGGATTCTGCCTGTCCCGGCTGAGTTACACCAGCATTTGGTGTCTATTTCTTAGAACAGCCCTGCGACCTGGAACTTTGCTGCAGAATGTCTTTTAGGAAGAGTGAAGGCCTGAGAGGAGATTTGGTTCGAAATCATCGCGGGCAGAGGGATTACGGTGGGACGGGTTGCACCGGAGTTCGGGCTGTTTGATCTAATGTTTTGATTTCACTGCACAGTATTTTTCTTTCCACTGTCTTGTACAATTTATGTATCATTTATGTTTTCAATAGACAATAGGTGCAGGAGTAGGCCATTCGGCCCTTCGAGCCAGCACCGCCATTCAATGTGATCATGGCTGATCATCCCCAATCAGTACCCCGTTCCTGCCTTCTCCCCATATCCCCTGACTCCGCTATTTTTCGTGCGTTGTCTATGTGTGCCTGTGATGCTGCTGCACGCAGGTTTTTCATTGTTCCTGTACCTCAATGCACTTGCGCATCCGAAAATAAACTCGCATTCTTTGGCAATGAATTCCAAAGATTCACCACCCTCTGACTAAAGAAATTCCTCCTCATCTCCTGGCCCAGCGCTAGAGCTACTGCCCAACAATATCATCCCGACCTCTGGTGCTGTCTGTGCGGAGTTTGTACGTTCTCCCAGTGCCTTGCGTGGGTTTTTCCCCGGGAGCTCCGGATTCCTCCCGCACTCCAAAGACTCGCGGGTTTGTCGGTTAATTGGCTTCTGTAAATTGTCCACAATGTGTATGGTAGAGCTAGCATGAACGGGATGATGGGTGCATGTTCACTCGATGGGCTGAAGGGCCTGTTCTCGTGCTATATCTCTAAACTAAGCTAACAAAGGAGTTTAGAAGAATGAGGGGGGACATTGAAACATAGAGAATAGTGAAAGGCTTGGATAGAGTGGATGTGGAGAGAATGTTTCCACTACTGGGAGAGTCCAGGACTAGAGGTCATAGCCTCAAAATTAAAGGACATTCCTTTAGGAAGGAGATGAGGAGACATTTCTTTGGTCAGATGGTGGTGAATCTGTGGAATTCTTTGCCACAGACGGCTGTGGAGGCCAAGTCAGTGGATAATTTTGAGGCAGAGATTGATAGAGTCTTGATTAGTACGGGTGTTAGAGGTTATGGGGAGAAGGCAGGAGAATGGGATTAGGAGGGAGAGGTAGATCAGCCATGATTGAATGGTGGAGGAGACTTGATGGGCCAAATGGCCTAATTCTACTCCTATTCCTTATGACCTTATAAACAAAGCAGGTTTAAGGTGAGGGGGGGGGGGAAAGATTTCATAAGAACTTGAGGGTGGTGGGTGTATGGAACGAGCTGCCGGAGGAGATAGTTGAGGCAGGGACTATCCCAACGTTTAAGAATCATTCAGGACAGGTTTGGAGGGATACGGGCCAAACGCAGGCAGGTGGGACTAGTGTAGCTGGGACATGTTGGCCGGTGTGGGCAAGTTGGGCCGAAGGGCCTGTTTCCACACAGTATCACTCTATGACTAGTGTAGCTGGGACATGTTGGCCGGTGTGGGCAAGTTGGGCCGAAGGACCTGTTTCCACGCTGTATCACTCAATGACTAGTGTAGCTGGGACATGTTGGCCGGTGTGGGCAAGTTGGGCCGAAGGGCCTGTTTCCACGCTGTATCACTCAATGACTAGTGTAGCTGGGACATGTTGGCCGGTTTGGGCAAGTTGGGCCGAAGGGCCTGTTTCCACGCAGTATCACTCTATGACTAGTGTAGCTGGCACATGTTGGCCGGTGTGGGCAAGTTGGGCCGAAGGACCAGTTTCCACGCTGTAAAGGGCCTGTTGTCCCACTTGGATATTTTTCCAGCAACTGCCGGCATCATATCAGTGTCGCCAAAAGATTTTGAACATTTCAAAATCCAGCGGCGACAAAAAAAACGCGAGACCTGAAAAAACACCGCTCGCCAATACGTCATCACTCCGCAAATGTTTCGGTGACCTGATACGTCGGTCAATGATGCCGGCAGTCACCGAAAATAATCGGCCAAGTGGGACAGGCCCTTAAGACTCGAGGACTCTAAACATTGTCATCTGTCAGTTTTCCAACATTTAGTGTGAGCGTGGGATTTTGGTCTACCTTTTTATTTAAAACCATCTGCTTTGCTAGCCTTGGCACTAACCGTGTAGATTGCCAGTTTATCAAAACCGGCAGAGGGTTGGAATGGAAAATGTGCTTTGCCGTTCCTGTAAAGGCATTAAACTATTCAAACAAACAGCAGGGATATAATGTTGACAAAAATGCTGGAGAAACTCAGCGGGTGAGTCAGCATCTATGGAGCGAAGGAAATAGGCGACGTTTCGTCCCGAAACGTCACCTATTTCCTTCGCTCCATAGATGCTGCCTCACCCACTGAGTTTCTCCAGCATTTTTGTTGCCCTTTGATTTTCCAGCATCTGCAGTTTCCTTCTTATGCATGGATATAATGACCATCCCAGGCAGCTCGTTCCAGGCACCCACCACTCTGCACAGCGGGTAGAACCGCTGCCTCACAGCGCCAGAGACACTGGTTCGATCCTGACCTTGGGGACCGTCTGTAGGTGGAGTTTGCACCTTCTCCCTGTGACAGCGTGGGTTTTCTCCGGGTGCTCCATTTCCTCCCACTCTCACTTACAAGGTTAATTCCCGGGATGGCGGGACTGCCATATGCTGAGAGAATGAAGCAGCTGAGATGAAGGATGAGAGGACATCTCATTGAAACATATAAGATTGTTAAGGGCTTGGACACTCTAGAGGCAGGAAACATGTTCCCGATGTTGGGGGAGTCCAGAACAATGGTTTGGAAATCAATTGGAAATCAACTATCCTGCTCACAGTGGGTGCCCAATCAGGATTGTTGACATCATTCCATGCTGCAGGCTTGTCTGTTATTAGATGAAAAATAAATAAGTAGTTTGGGTGATTGTGCAGGCTTTAAACAAGAAACATTGAGAAATATATTCTGGCAAATAATAAAATCTCCTGATTTTGTTCAACTAACAGCTGAGAATTATCCCATTCCTTAGCTTGCATCTGAGTAAAATTGATTTCCAAACGCATTGAGAGTTTACGATTATTTAAATGGTAAATGGAGCTTCAGAAGCGTTTTTATTTTGCATGTTAAAACCCACCCGAGAACCATGGGCGATTTTGCAATTTTACTGACGGGTTTCTAACTTTTAATACTTTTCATCTAACAAATGAATAAAGATAACAAAGCCAATAATGCCACTTTTGATGAAATGCAGCGAGCAAACGCGATAATTCCCGATATTTTGGATCTTTAAATCTCCACGAAAAATGTCCGCAATCAACTTCCGCCGTTTTTACACCTTCAGCTCCCTCTTGTATTTACCTGAGTTTCTATCTTTTTTTGGGACTGTAAATTTAGGTAGCTGTTCCTCACGGTCACCCCGACTGGCTCACTTAATTGCAGTTCAAAAACTGGCCGTTTTCGATGTTTTTAGCGGGTGTGAAAGTGCGTATTTTCCCATTCACTAACATGTACCGGAAGTGACGCTTGTCCCCCAGTTTAAATTTTCGGTCACGTGAGTGGGGATTTACGCTCCAGTGACCTTTCGTGAAATCACCCTATACAATACATTACCTTTTATTTGTCATTTGAACCTCACACGAGGTTCAAACGAAATTTGGTTTCTGCCGCCATACAAGAAAATAACCAAGACACACACCAACACAATTCACATAAACACTCATCACAGTGAGTCTCCTCTTCACTGTGATAGAAGGCAAAGTCTTGTCTCTCCCCTGCTCTCCATTCCTCTCCCGAAGTCGAGGTCAAAGCCCCCGGCGGGCGCTAGCAAGTCCGCGGCCATTCAAAGCCACGCCGGGCGATGTAAGGCCCTGCCCCGGGTCATCCTCAACCCCGCCCCAGGTCATCCTCAACCCCGCCCCGGGTCACTCTCGGCCCCGCTCCAGGTCACTTTCAACCCCGTAATTCGGGCGGGAGAAGTCGCCGTTGTCGTTGCCCCGCAAAGCGGTCTCCCACCGGGGACCCGCGAGCTCCCGGTGTCACCACCCACCTGAGTCGGGTCGCAGCAGCTCGTCGCCGCCGCTCACCACGCACCGAAGCCGGCCAGCTCCACGGAAGTAGCTCCACGGCCCCACGGAGGTAGGTCCGCTGTTCCGCAGCTCCCCAGCTCCACAGGCTCCGTGACTTCAGCCCCCAGGCCGCTCCGGTTCGAGGCCGCTCCACGGCGCTAGGCCCCAACGGCAACGGAGACCCAAGTGGGAAGGGCCCTGCAAACTGCAGCAGACGCCCGTGATTGAGGTGAACAGATAACGTCTGAACCTCACAGCAACGTCGGCGGTTGAAAACATACTGACGGTGTGATAATATTCAAGGCAAAGCATTTCTCGGTAATCTTGACTATCACCACCTCCTGCCCCATATCAGTGAGCAAGTTCTGATGTAGGCACAGAGTGCTGGAGTAACTCAGCGGGACCATATAACAATATAACAATTACAGCACAGAAATTGGCCATCTCGACCCTTCTAGTCCGTGCCGAACACGTATTCTCCCCTAGTCCCATATACCTGCGCTCAGACCATAACCCTCCATTCCTTTCCCGTCCATATAACTATCCAATTTATTTTTAAATGATAAAAACGAACCTGCCTCCACCACCTTCACTGGAAGCTCATTCCACACAGCCACCACTCTCTGAGTAAAGAAGTTCCCCCTCATGTTACCCCTAAACTTCTGTCCCTTAATTCTCAAGTCATGTCCCCTTGTTTGAATCTTCCCTACTCTCAGTGGGAAAAGCTTATCCACGTCAACTCTGTCTATCCCACTCATCATTTTAAAGACCTCTATCAAGTCCCCCCTTAACCTTCTGCGCTCTAAAGAATAAAGCCCTAACTTGTTCAACCTTTTTCTGTAACTTAGTTGCTGAAACCCAGGCAACATTCTAGTAAATCTCCTCTGTACTCTCTCTACAGGCAGCATCTGTGGAGAACATGGATAGGTGATGTTTCACAGAATGCTGGAGTAACTCAGCCGGTCTGGCAGCATCTGTGGAGAACAAGTGGTCCTTGTTCATCAGCCAATGAAAGTAAGCATGCAGGTACAGCAGGCGGAAAATTGTGGCGCACCTGAATGCAGCGGCTTTGCTCTCCCCGGTGTGGATGTTGTTGTTTCGTCCGTCTGTCTGGGGACCTGTGACCGGACATACAAGCGGCAGGACCTTTTAAGGATTGGGGCGTTGTGTAGCGAACTAGAGTTCG
Source organism: Amblyraja radiata (assembly GCF_010909765.2). Lineage (NCBI taxonomy): Eukaryota > Metazoa > Chordata > Chondrichthyes > Rajiformes > Rajidae > Amblyraja > Amblyraja radiata. The sequence continues at coordinate 111,197,633 of NC_045960.1, read as the reverse complement.
TAAGAAGCTACCACAACGATTATATCCCGCCAGAAATCACCCGCCCAGCGGAGTCCGAGTGGATCACCTTACCGAAAGGACGGTGCGGGAGGCGGCGCAGACGGAGGCGGCAGAAGCGCGGTTGTCGAGCCGGCATTCACGCTAGGCTAAAGAAAGCTCCTTACAGACCAGCGCTACCCAGCATCTTTTTGACGAACGCCCAATCGCTCAGCAACAAGATGGACAAGCTGAAGCTGATCAATGAAAAAAATACAACTGTGCAAACCTGCTCGATTATGGTGATAACTGAGACCTGGTTTCACGCTAGGATCCCGGACGAGGCCATCAGTCTGGTAGGCCGCACAGCACACCGGGCCGACAGGAGCCCTGACTCCGGTAAGAGCAGAGGAGGGGGGTTATGTATTTACTCTTGTGACAAATGGTGTACAAATGTAAACGTTGTCGAGAGACATTGTTCACCAGACATGGAGTTTATTACATTGAAATGTCGACCCTTCTACCTGCCGCGGGAGTTCACAGTTGTCGTTATTCTGGCTGTTTATATTCCACCAGATGCTAAAGTCAAGCTAGCACTGAACACCCTGCTAGCATCAATCAACAAACTACAGATTGCGCACCCTAATGGGATTTTCATCGTGGCTGGAGATTTCAACCAGGCTAATCTAAAAACTGTCCTCCCTGAATTCCACCAGCATGTCACGTGTCCGACGAGAGGTCAAAATACACTGGATCACGTATACAGCAAGATTAGGGATGGATACAAAGCCTCCTCTCTCCCTCACCTCGGCCAGTCTGACCATCTATCAGTCTTTCTCACCCCGGCATACAGACCTCTCATTATGAGAACCAAGCCCAGTGTGAGAAACATAAAGACTTGGCCCGAGGGCGCTGCCGCCCAACTTCAGGACTGTTTTGAGCGCACCGAGTGGGACCTGTTTGCAAACCAGGACATACAAGAATACACATCCACAGTCATGTTCTATATACAGAACTGTATCAACAACGTCACTGTCGACAGGGAGGTCAGGTGCTATCCAAACAACAAACCATGGATGACCCGGGATGTCAGGAAACTGCTGAGGGAACGCAACTCAGCCTTTAGATCTGGCAATGATGAACTGTACAGCACTGCCAGATCTAAACTAAAGAGAGCCATTAAAGAGGCAAAGACAGCCTATGGAAGAAGGTTAGAGGGGTATTTTAACGAGAGGGACCCTCGGCGTGCCTGGCAGGTCATTCAGCAACTTACCAACTACAAGGGCAAGGGGGAGCCGATCATCTGCAGCAGTAACAACTCGCTAGCTGAGGAGCTCAACCATTTTTTCACCCGTTTTGAGCTGAATGAGGCGGAGCCTGCACCTGCAGCCGCACCCAGCACTGACGACCTGGCACTCACTGTGCCACTCACTGTGAGTACGGAGGACGTCAGAAGAACACTTCGCAGGGTCAACCCCAGGAAGGCTGCTGGCCCAGATGGCATCCCAGGGAGAGTATTGCGGGACTGTGCAGACCAGTTAGCGGAGGTTTTTAGCGACATCTTCAACCTCTCTCTGTCAACGTGCACTGTCCCTAAATGCTTTAAGACTGCTACCATCGTGCCTGTACCCAAAAACACATCCATTACCAGCTTGAATGACTATAGACCTGTTGCTCTCACTTCAACGGTGATGAAATGTTTTGAACGGCTGGTCCTGGCCCACATTAAGTCCTCACTCCCATCCACCCTGGATCAGCATCAGTTTGCATATACAGCTAATAGGTCAACGGAGGATGCCATCAACATGGCTCTACATTCTGCACTGACACATCTGGAGCGTCCTGGCTCATATGTTAGGATGTTATTTGTAAATTTTAGTTCTGCATTCAATTCCATCATCCCCAGCAGAGTGGTGGACAAACTGTCTGATCTGGGTGTTAATGCAAACACATGCAGATGGATTAAGGACTTTTTAACAGACCGCCCACAGACTGTCAGGATGGGGTCCAATTACTCCCCAGTCCTGACGCTCAGCACAGGAGTGCCACAAGGATGTGTGCTGAGTCCCATCTTGTATACAATATACACCCATGACTGCACACCAACACACAGTACAAACAGGATCATCAAGTTTGCGGACGACACAACTGTGGTGGGACTGATAAACAACGACGACGAGTCTGCCTACATAGATGAAGTCCAAAAACTGACTGTCTGGTGTACCAAAAACAACCTGGTACTCAACCCATCAAAGACAAAAGAACTGGTCGTTGACTTCAGGAGGAAGAGGAGCGAGGAACCTGCTCCCTTGTACATCAAAGGAGACATGGTGGAGAGAGTCACCGGCTTTAAGTTCCTGGGAATAAACATCTCCCAGGACCTCAAATGGCAAATGAACACCGACACTCTCGTGAAGAAGTCACATCAGCGGCTGTATTTCCTGAAGTCTCTGTGGAGAGCAAACGCCCCACAGCCGCTGCTGCTGTCCTTCTACCGATGCGCCGTGGAAAGTACCCTCTCCTATGGAATCCTGGTGTGGTTTACTAGCTGCACTGTGGCTGAGAGGAGGGCGCTGCAGGGAGTTATAGAAACTGCACAGAGCATTACAAATGCTCAACTGCCCTCCTTGGATAATATATACAGGGCCCGATGCTTGCGCCGGGCCACAAACATCAAGCAGGACACATCCCACCCTGCCAACCATCTTTTCACTCTGCTACCCTCTGGGAGGCGATTCAGGTCTCTGAAGGCTCGCACCGTTAGACTAAAAAATAGTTTCTACCCATGTGCCATAAAAGAGCTTAATTCCAACAGAGAACACTGGGGAAGCTAAATGTAATTCCAAGAAATGCAACATTCTTTTAAAATTCTTTTTAAATGCTTATTTATTATTTTACTAATAAGTGTACATATGTGTTAATGGTTGTCATGTTTGTATTTTTTAACCGGAGGAGATGTAATGGAATTTCGTTGCACTGTATTGTGCAATGACAGTAAACGTATTCATTCATTCATCATTCAGTAAAGAAAGCATGTTGGCCTTCATAACAAGAGTTGAGTATAGGAGCAAAGAGATCCTTCTGCAGTTGTACGGGGCCCTAGTGAGACCACACCTGGAGTATTGTGTGCAGTTTTGGTCCCCTAATTTGTGGAAGGACATTCTTGCTATTGAGGGAGTGCAGCGTAGGTTTACAAGGTTAATTCCCGGGATAGCGGGACTGTCAATGGAGCGGCTGGGCTTGTACACCCTGGAGTTTAGAAGGATGAGAGGGCATCTTATTGAAACATATAAGATTATTAAGGGTTTGGACACGTTTGAGGCAGGAAAGATGTTCCCAATGTTGGGGGAGTCCAGAACCAGGGGCCACAGTTTAAGAATAAGGGGTAAGCCATTTAGAATGGAGATGAGGAAACACTTTTTCACACAGAATTGTGAGTGTGGAATTCTCTGCTTCAGAGGGTGGTGGAGGCCGGTTCTCTGGATGCTTTCAAGAGAGAGCTAGATAGGGCTCTTAAAAATAGCGGAGTCAGGGGATATGGGGAGAAGGCAGGAACGGGATACTGATTGGGGATGATCAGCCATGATCATATTGAATGGCGGTGCTGGCTCGAAGGGCTGAATGGCCTCCTCCTGCACCTATTGTCTATTGGATAGGTGACGTTTCACAGAGTGCTGGAGTAACTCAGCGGGTCAGGCAGCATCTGTGGAGAACATGGATAGGTGACGTTTCACAGAGTGCTGGAGTAACTCAGTAGGTCAGGCAGCATCTGTGGAGAACATGGATAGGTGACGTTTCACAGAGTGCTGGAGTAACTCAGTGGGTCAGGCAGCATCTGTGGAGAACATGGATAGGTGACGTTTCACAGGGTGCTGGAGTAACTCAGCGGGTCAGGCAGCAACTCTGGAGAACATGGATAGGTGAACATGGACTCTCCTTGATCAGACTTTACTGGCTTTACCTAGCACTAAAAATTACTCCCTTATCATGTATCTGCGCACTGTGGACGGCTCAATTGTAATCATGTACAGTGTTTCCACTGACTGGTTAGCGCACAACAAAAGCTTTTCACTGTACCTCGGTACACGTGACTATAAACTGAACTGCACTGAAGGGGATGTTTTGGGTCGGAACTCTTCTTATTTTAGTTTATTGTCATGTGTACCAAGGTACAGTGAAAAGCTTTATGTTGTGTGCTATACATGCTATAAGTGTAAGTTATTGGGGCAAATCCTCCAAAATAATGGAAGAACTCGGATAAGGACATGGATATTTTAAAAAGACAGATTTGCTGGCTGCAACGGAAAAACCCCCCCCAATCCACAGAAAGAATCAGTTTCAAGTTTCAAACCCGTCTGGCCTGTGGACTTGGACATCACACAACGTTGTGAACAGGAAAGGCTGAGACGGAGATAACGAGATTCTCTTGGATACACAAAGGAAGGAACCAAGCCTCAGCAGACGGTGGTAAACAGGCCAGCAGAAGCACAATCATCATCGGGGATGATAACGATCAGGCTGAGGGATCATGACATCAGCAAACCCCTTATCATCGGAAACCTATTGTTCATGCCAGATCGAAACTGGGAAACATCAAAAGAACCCCTTCTATCCAGAGGACCACCTGGGGGTTTCAAAGGAAGCTCAGGTATAAAAGCCGAAGTCAAGCCAGAACACTTTCTCTCTTCCTGCTCTTCCTGCTCTGCTGGACAGCCCGTGAGCCTGCATCGACCTAAGCTGTGAGTATCCTGGTGACCTGGTGAACTTCCTGAAATAGGATAGGAGGTTGAGGGTAAATAAGGTAAAGGGGGAGTATGCTTGCAAGTAAAATTGTGTTCAAGTTAGTTTCACGACGTGCCCGATAGTTTTCCGTCCATAGTCTTAGTTTAAAGCATAAGTTCAGCCACGTATTGTGTAGTGTTGGTGAAATTCAATTTCTCATTGTTTAATAAAGCCTGTAAATTTTAGACTTGCTTTGAGTCCATCTTGGTTTCTGTTTTCTCTCATCGGCACACTCTGGTCAATTCAATCCTTTTTATCATATCCCACCATAATTCCGAGGTCTAGAACCTAGGGGAATCCCTTTTGTGGAGTAAAGGGAAACGCAAAACCGCTACAGAATGGCGACCATGGCAGGACCTCGGTGGTTTGGGATATGTGATTTGCCAGAGGGGGTGAGAGAACGTAGCAAGATGGAGGAGAGAACCTCCTCTTATCTATTTAAAAAGATCAATCTCACCAAACAATGGGTGATAGCATTGTTGACAGCACAGCAGCCTGCAGGAGCTGTGGCTCAATGAACGGAAAGCAAAGCGTATAATAAAGGGCAGGAAAAGGCAGTTTGGCTAGCGTGCCTATCACAGCAGGTAGCAAAAATGCAGAGACAGGTAGATAGACTGGAAGAGCAACTGAGAGAAGCTAGGGCCAGCGCTGAAGAAAGCGCTAGAGAAGGGGAAGGGCTATCTGAGGAATGCAGTAAAGCCAGGCAGTGTATCTTGCAGGCGAGGGAGTCCCACAGAAATGCCCAGGAATTCCTCCAATGCCAGGTGGTAGAGGCAAAGGAGAGGGAACGGAACGCCCAGGAACTCCTGGCTCAGAGTACACAGAAGTGCAGGGAGCTGGAGGGAAAGTTCCAGGATATACAAGCAGCATACAGGGTGGCCCGTAGCGAGCTAGGCGATAGTGATCACGGGCCTTGCCAGGCGACGATAGCGCAGCTGGAGGAGACTGTCCAAGACTAGGGGACGGGTTCACCTGGTAGGACCAGGGGGGTCCCCTGGGGGCAGAGGGCTTCCCTCAGCAGATGATTCCCCAGGGGCAAAGGGGAATAGACCGCCTCCTGAGGCGCCGGGGATAGTTCCGGGTCGGCAGGTGGGGTTCGGGTTGTCCGGGGAGGGACAGACCCAAGGAGGGGCGGGAGAGCACCCTCAGTTAGTGGCGTCCGCGCTATGTGTAGCACACCACGAGGTGGTGGGGTTACCGATCATAGTGGGAGAGCCGGGGGTAAATGGGCAACAGCCCCAAGTAGGGCAGATGTGCCCGGTACGGCAAAGGAAATATGGTCCCCCGGTAGGGCAGGCAGATAGGGGGCCCATAGAGAGTGATATCATCATTCCCCATGGGGCACATGTGCTGAGGGGGATGGTGGCTCAGGTTCCCAAGTTAACCAGGGCAGGAGACCCGTCATTGCATTTTATGGAGGTGCAGCAGGCAGCCGACATAAACGATTGCGATGAGGTAGAACGGGTAAAGCTGCTACTGATGACCCTAGATTCATACCTATGCAAGGCGGTGACCTCCAGGGAAGGGGGAAGACCTGAAACATGGGTAGCGGCACAGACAGCGGTTCTGGAGGCCATGGGGTTGAATCAGGGTAGTCCTTTCACCAGTGTGGGAGAGACGAAGCAGCAGGTAGCTGAGTCCCCGGACATGTTCGCAGACAGGCTATGGGCAGTGTATGAGGGAGCGTGTGGGATGCCTTTAGATAGGCAGAATTTAGATGAGAGAACAGCTCACTGGCTGAAGACTCTGGTGGCGAATTGCCTCCCGCGAGTTAGGGCAAAGGCCGAGCACTGGTTCGACCCAGCTGACCCAAACCTTAACGAGGCGGAGGTGATTAGGAAGCTCACCCTTGCATACCGCAATGGAGAGAGAAGTGAGGAGAAGCCCTTTAAGGGCAAGGTGCACGAAATAGTACGGCACCCCCCAAAAGGAGGCAGTGGAAACAGGAAGGCAGCCAGACCTCTTCCGAGATGAGGCCGGTGTGCTACGGGTGTGGGAAGCCCGGGCACTACAAGAGGGAGTGCAGAAACCTAAGTAGAGCAGTGGGGGATAGGACCTCGGTAACAATAGATATAAAAGATCTAATTACCTATTTGCAGTCAAAGGCGGGAGGGTCCGGACAGGTAGCCATGGCAACAGGCCAGGGCGCGCCCGTATCCGCACCCCCGGCACCTTTATGACTGCCAGCGAAACAGCCCACATTCCTATGCCCGTTAGAGTGTGGCCCATGTGGGAGACCCTGGGTCAAGATGGAGGTCCAGGATGTGGTCGGGAGTTACCTGCTGGACATTGGTGCATCCAGTAGCATTGTCCACACGGACAACCCCCGTACATCCCCTCTATCTAGTGGGGCGCCCTATAGTCCACGAGGCGAGGGAAATCAGAGGGCGGATTGCTTGGCCAGGGAAGGAGCCAGGAGTGGGAAAGCATGGGACCCCCATGAGGAAGGACAGGTAGCTGCAGCCAGGCAGCAGCCTCGGGAAAAGGAGAGTGCGGGAGTGGTTTTGGCCCCGGACCTGACCATGGTCCAGGCACAAGTCCCCATTTTAAAGGCTGCCTCAGCAGCCATTTGCAGGCAGGAGAAGATAGAGGGACCGTATGGGGGTAAAGATCAAGAACAGACCCGGGTTGATGTGGAAACCGTAGGGGAGCCAGGCGAGTCCCCAGGTAGTCAGCCTGAAGTAGCCGGCTGTGTTCCAGGGCGAGGACTGGAAGCAGCGGAGAAGGAGGCTGACTCCAGCCCTCCGCAGGCAGGTACCGTAGATTGCCTAAGAGAGGCAGAACTAGCAGAAGCAGAGGAGATGGAGGTATCACCTCTGGTGTGGGAACCCCCGGTCAGGCGTAGGAGTGACAGGGTCCCTAAACTCCCAGTAAGGTGGTCCCCATCCCTAATTAAACCTAGGGCTGGGGCCGGCCACAGGAGGGCCGGGAAGGAGAGTGGCCAAAACCGGGCACTACGGAGTGCGGCTGGAGGGAGCCCAGTCTCCACAGGGAATGTAGGGGTAACTCAAAACCTCGTAGTGCAAAGGGAGGTGAGGGGCAGTCAGGCCCCTCAACAGGAGGAGTTCTGGCCTGCACGGGTGGGCCCAACAGAGGGATGGCCCCAGCGTGACGGGGACCAGTTATGAGTTGGCCACCACGAGACTGGTGGCGTTGTATATAGCATTGGTTTGTGTGTAAGTAGATGTAGTTAGCGTAATTAGATATAGGGTTTTGTATAGCTACAGGGGAGTACAGGGACAGACAGTACGGGATCGAAGGGATGTGCTGTGGAAAAGTAGACCACAACAGACAAAACAAAACCCCAAATGCCATATTAGGCGGATAGCTCTGTGGAGGCAAGGAGGTGTTTTGCTTTGTTTTCCAGATAAGTAGCCCCGCCGTATGGATGATGGCAACGATGTGCCTCCGGATGTGCGTGGCGCGTCACGGGGACACGGAGGAGTCCGTCGGATTTGACTGAAGTGCGGTTACCCGCATGGTGCCCCCGCGAGTCGGAATTAAAAAGACATGTTCCAGAAATCCACAACCTGGATTTTGGGGACATAGACATAGAAGAGATGTACCGCGGGGGAGGGGATTTCACTTTGGGGTCTGGTAGGCAAAGACGAGGGGTGGTTAACGACGGGTTTACAGCATTTAACACGGGGACGTCTATTATTAATAGCATGGACAACGTAGAACTGGCCTTGCAGATCAATCAGTTGAAGGGCCAGTTAAGAAAGGTTCTGGGGGAGGAAAATGCGGTGGTAGGATCGGGACTACACGAAGAGGTGGCAATGACTCTACATCTAAAAGAAATCATAGCACAATTGGAGACACATGCAAAAACGATAAACGCTTTGATTAAAGAGGACCGGAATGCGTCCGATCAGGCTGCACAGAATGAGGTGTGTGGGCTGTATGGTGCGTGGTTGTTGGGGGAGGGGAGGAGCAACCTGGAAGACCTGAGGCAAGGTCGGGTCCCCTCCTGGATAAGCAACCAGCACCTAGCAGAGCTTCACCCTTATAACAGCACTTTGAGTCCTTGTCAGCTTCGTGTGGCCTCCGAGGCCTACCCGGTACCGGTGGATTGCGGAAAATCCAATCACACCATAATGGGAGTGGTCGTAAGAATCCCGGTGATGGGAACCTCGGCACGACCAGCTCCTCTGTACCGAGTGGAGAACGTGGGAGTTGTTCGTGGGGGGGTGCATATTCGCTACGGGAAGGTCCCGCCCTATGTCATAGTGAGGGAGCAAGCTGTGACAGGCATTGACCTTTTGGGTTGTCGGAGCCGGGGAGCACAGGTAATCCTGTGTCCCCAGCACATGGGCGCTGAGGCTAGGCCTCAGTGTGGGTTCAGGACTGTTGGGGCACAGCCTATAAACTGCACCATGGAGGCGATGGCGGCAGATCATGTCCCTCCACAGGTGGCGTATATAGGCAGTGGGACGTACTGTGTCACCACAAGTGCCCAGCGGTATCAGCACGGATCACAGCTGTGGTGCCCGATACCGCACAGCAGCTTCTGCTTTAAACCCAGGGCAGAAGTCCATGTGGCACAGCAGCGAATATTACCCATCCCGGAACCTTCTTCAGTTCACCTCTCGGTACGAGAAAATGTAACTGACTTATTTAACTATGTTGCCCATTTTGGGTATGATATTCCCCCAGTGAATGAAAAATTAAAAGAGTTGCTGGTGGCGGTCGAGTTGTCACACAAACACTTCTTCTCCCTGGAACAAAAGACTCTGGATATCACCAGGGAGATCGAAGGGATCCAGTCTCCAAGTTGGTGGGACCTGGAGTCCTGGATCATAGTTCCAGCATAGGTCCGCATCATGTCCCATGTTCTGATCATCTGCCAGATGATAATTGTGCTGTATTTGCTATGCATTAATTGCAAATTTAAAAGGCGGAGGAGGATGGCCAAATTACAACAGCTGGTAAATCGAGCCGCCCGACGTCACCGTAACGACACCCCATCACTGTAAAAATGTCTGTACTCTAGTGCAATAGTTTTTGTACATAAGTTGTAATCCCTGCATTTTCAGGGAATGGTCGTGAGGGTACTGTATGGTTTGTGGGATTGATGTAAAGTAAAAGGTGTATAGTGTAAGTTAATGTGCTTCGAGGGCCCAGTTTAGCGATTAAGGGGGCTTTCGGGGTACATAATTTCACCTTCTCACCAGGAGTGTTTACAGCTCTCGAGGCTGGAGGATTGCCCACTAACTTTGTCAATCGACACGGTCCGTGCAAGCTTGGACGTATCGTAGGGGCATGTAAGTTATTGGGGCAAATCCTCCAAAATTATGGAAGAACTCGGATAAGGACATGGATATTTTAAAAAGACAGATTTGCTGGCTGCAACGGAAACCCCCCCCAATCCACAGAAAGAATCAGTTTCAAGTTTCAAACCCGTCTGGCCTGTGGACTTGGACATCACACAACGGTGTGAACAGGAAAGGCTGAGACGGAGATAACGAGATTCTCTTGGATACACAAAGGAAGGAACCAAGCCTCAGCAGACGGTGGTAAACAGGCCAGCACAATCACCATCGGGGATTATAACGATCAGGCTGAGGGATCATGACATCAGCAAACCCCTTATCATCGGAAGCCTATTGTTCATGCCAGATCGAAACTGGGAAACATCAAAAGAACCCCTTCTATCCAGAGGGCCACCTGGGGGTTTCAAAGGAAGCTCAGGTATAAAAGCCGAAGTCAAGCCAGAACTCTTTCTCTCATCCTGCTCTTTCTGCTCTGCTGGACAGCCCGTGAGCCTGCATCGACCTAAGCTGTGAGTATCCTGGTGACCTGGTGAACTTCCTGAAATAGGATAGGAGGTTGAGGGTAAATAAGGTAAAGGGGGAGTATGCTTGCAAGTAAAATTGTGTTAAAGTAAGTTTCACGACGTGCCCGATAGTTTTCCGTCCATAGTCTTAGTTTAAAGCATAAGTTTAGCCACGTATTATGTAGTGTTGGTGAAATTCAATTTCTCATTGTTTAATAAAGCCTGTAAATTTTAGACTTGCTTTGAGTCCATCTTGGTTTCTGTTTTCTCTCATCGGCACACTCTGGTCAATTCAACCTTTTTATCATATCCCACCATAATTCCGAGGTCTAGAACCTAGGGGAATCCCTTTTGTGGAGTAAAGGGAAACGCAAAACCCCTACAAAGGCAATACATGATTATAATCGAGCCATTTACAGTGTATGGATACATGATAAGGGAATAATATTTAGTGCAAGATAAAGTCCAATTAATACGTGCGATACATTTATTGTTTGTAGGGAATAAAGTTTAGTGCAAGGTGAGGTGAGTAAAGTCCGATTAAATATAATCTGAGGATCCCCAATGAGGTATATAGTCAAGTCAAGTTTATTTGTCACATACACATACAAGATGTGAAATGAACGTGGCAATGCCTGCAGATTGTGCAAAGAACTACAGAACAGAACCAGTATTTATATATTAGAAAAAAAAACAGCACTTTTAAAAAAACCACAACACAACAGTAAATTAGTCCCTGGTGAGACAGTAGTTCAGGACCGCTCTCTGGTTGTGGTAGGATGATTCAGTTGCCTGATAACAGCTGGGAAGAAACTGTCCCTGAATCTGGAGGTGTGCCTTTTCACACTTCTGTGCCGTTTGCCCGATAGCGGTTCGACAATTGAAAGATTCTGAAGAAGGGTCTCGACCCAAAACGTCGCCTGTCCATTTGCTCCTCAGGTGCTGCCTGACCTGCTGAGTTCCTCCAGCGCGTTGTGTTTTAACCTTGTTTAATCTCTTTCCCCACGTTGCCTTTTGCCTGTCCATGCCCTCCTCCACCAGCTTTTGCTGAATCTTAAAACCTATAGTTCCAGTTCTGTCGCGTGATCGTAAGGGCACGCTTCTTAGTTTCATCCTAGATTGACTAGATGGGCTGAATTCCATTCCTCTCGGCTGGTTCTGGTAACAGACTCCCCAATCCCATTGTCCCCACCTTCCCCACAACTTGTTACTTCCCACATGCCCTTCACAAAAGGGCTATTTGCAGAAGTTTAGTATAGAGATACAGCGAGGAAACAGGCCCTTCGGCCCACCGAGTCCGCGCTGACCAGCGATTCCCACACACTAACACTATCCTTCAAACACCAGCGTGGAAACAGGCCCTTCGACCCGCCTAGTCCGCGCCGACCAGCGATCCCCGCACCCTAACACTATCCTACACACACCAGGGACAATTTACAATCTTTACCAAAGCCAATGAACCTATAAAGCTCCATCTTTGGAGCGTGGGAGGAAATTGGAGCACCCAGAGAAAAGCCACACGGTCACAGGGAGAAGGTACAAACTCCACCCGTAGACAATAGGTGCAGGAGGAGGCCATTCAAGCCAGCACCGCCATTCAATGTGATCATGGCTGATCATCCCCAATCAGTACCCCGTTTCTGCCTTCTCCCCATATCCCCTGACTCCGCTCTTTTTAAGAGCCCTATCTAGCTCTCTCTTGACAGCATCCAGAGAACCGGCCTCCACAGGTTCTCTGGAGGCAGAGAAATCCACAGACTCACCACTCTCTGTGAGAAAAAGTGTTTCCTCGTCTCCGTTCTAAATGGCTTACTCCTTATTCTTAAACTGTGTGGCCCCTGGTTCTGGACTCCCCCAACATCGGGAACATGTTTCCTGCCTCTAGCGTGTCCAAGCCCGTAACAATCTTATACGTTTCAATGAGATCACCTCTCATCCTTCATCCATCACACAAAACAGTTTTTCGTTGTGCGCCACCACGCATCAAAGTAATGAACCCGTCTCAGGATAATTTACCGAAGAACAGGATAAAGGTATGACTTTTGACAAATTGTACGCTTTCAGTATCGGGAAGGGTGCTATTTTAAGTACAGCAACATGTCACATAGCTCCAAAATAAAACATGACCTCGTCAGCAGAAGAGGATATTGCAAGAATGTGGTGGCCAAATATCTCTTAGCTTCGTCCCTCCTGGTAAATATAGAGTAAACCTGCCTTTGGCACCACTGTGCACTCTTATAGTGTCCAACTAGGACCCGACTATCACCAACTGCAGAGCGGTCCTGACCTCCCATCTACCTCATCGCAAACCCTAATGCCCCTGTCCCACTTAGGAAACCTGAACGGAAACCTCTGGAGACTTTGCGCCCCACCCAAGGTTTCCGTGCGGTTCCCGGAGGTTGCAGGTGGTTGCCGGGGGTTGCAGGTAGTGGAAGCAGGTAGGGAGACTGACAAAAACCTCCGGGAACCGCACGGAAACCTTGGATGGGGCGCAAAGTCTCCAGAGGCTCCTGTTCAGGTTTCCAAAGTGGGACAGGGGCATTAGACTATCTTTAATCGGACTTTACTGGACTTTCTTGCACAAAAATGTTGTTCCCTTCATCCTGTGTCTGTACACTGTGGATGGCCTAATTGTAATCAAGCACCAGCAATGGCTGCCTCGTCAACAGTCTGTCTGCCCCTTCCTTCTTTGTGTTTTGTTTAGTATGTGTTAAATGTATGTTTTTAGTGTTCTTTAGCTTGTTTTATGTGGGGGGTGGAGGTGGAAGTGGGGGGTTGTTGACGGGGATGTGATTTTTTTCCGTATCGTGTCTCCGTCCGCACTGCGGCCTGACATCGAGGTGTTAGCGCCCTCTGCCGGAGACCGACTTCGGGAGCTCCAACTGCGGGAGTCTGCGGACTTAGCATCGCGGAGCGGGCGATCCCTGTCGGGGATCGACCTCGGAGCTACAACCGCGGGAGCCTGCGGACTTTAGCAATGAAGAGGATGCTAGGAGGCTGCAAGGTGACTTGGATAGGCTGGGTGAGTGGGCAAATGCATGGCAGATGCAGTATAATGTGGATAAATGTGAGGTTATCCACTTTGGTGCAAAAACAGGAAAGTAGAATATTATCTGAATGGTGGCCGATTAGGAAAAGGGGAGATGCAGCGTGACCTGGGTGTCATGGTACACCAGTCATTAAAAGTAGGCATGCAGGTGCAGCAGGCAGTGAAGAAAGCGAATGGTATGTTAGCATTCATAGCAAAAGGATTTGAGTATAGGAGCAGGGAGGTTCTACTGCAGTTGTACAGGGTCTTGGTGAGACCACACCTGGAGTGTTGCGTACAGTTTTGGTCTCCAAATCTGAGGAAAGACATTCTTGCCATAGAGGGAGTACAGAGAAGGTTCGCCAGACTGATTCCTGGGATGGCAGGACTTTCATATGAAGAAAGACTGGATAGACTCGGCTTGTACTCGCTAGAATTTAGAAGATTGAGGGGGGATCTTATAGAAACTTACAAAATTCTTAAGGGGTTGGACAGGCTAGATGCAGGAAGATTGTTCCCGATGTTGGGGAAGTCCAGAACAAGGGGTCACAGTTTAAGGATAAGGGGGAAATCCTTTAAGACCGAGATGAGAAGAACCTTTCTCACACAGAGAGTGGTGAATCTGTGGAATTCTCTACCACAGAAGGTAGTTGAGGCCAGTTCATTGGCTATATTTAAGAGAGAGTTAGATGTGGCCCTTGTGGCTAAAGGGATCAGGGGGTATGGAGAGAAGGCAGGTACAGTATACTGAGTTGGATGATCAGCCATGATCATATTGAATGGCGGTGCTGGCTCGAAGGGCCGAATGGCCTACTCCTGCACCTATTTTCTATGTTTCTATTAACATTGTCCTGGTTAGAGAACGACTTCGGAATCGTCAGGCCGCAGGTGCTTCGACCGCCCCGACCGCGTGAGAATAAGGAGGAAGAAGATTGGACTTTACTGCCTTCCATCACAGTGGGGAATGTGGGGAATCCACTGTGGTGGATGTTTATGTTAACTCTTATGTAGTTGTGTGTCTTGTTGCTTTATTTATACGGCTGTATGGTAATTCGGGTTTAACTGTACCTTAATTGGTACACGTGACAATAAACTGACCTTTGAAACCTTTGTATAATTTTTCCACTGACTGGATAGCACGCTACAAAAACGCTGCACCTTGGTACACGTGACAATAATAAACCAAACTCAATTAGATCTGGGAGCTTCTTCACCTCTGTTATTAGGCTTCTGAACAGTTCATAGGTTAATATGTTGTAGTAGAATTAGGCCATTCGGCCCATCGAGTCCACCACCACTCAATCATGGCTGATCGATCTCTCCCTCCTAACCCCATTCTCCTGCCTTCTCCCCATAACCCCTGATACCCGTACTAATCTAGAATCTATCTATCTCCACATTGGATGATCAGCCATGATCATATTGAATGGCAGTGCAGGCTCGAAGGGCCGAATGGCCTACTCCTGCACCTATTTTCTATGTTTCTATGTTAAAATTATCCACTGACTTGGCCTCCACAGCCTTATGTGGCAATGAATTCCACAGATTCACCACCCTCTGATTAAAGAGATTCCTCCTCATCTCCTTTCTAAAGGTACGTCCTTTGATTCTGAGGCTGTGGCCTCTGGTCCTAGACTCTCCCACTGGTGGAAACATCCACTCCACATCCACTCTATCCAGGCCTTTCACTATTCGGTGAGTTTCATTGAGGGCCCTCCGCCCCCCCATTCTTCTAAAGTCCAGCGAGTACAGGCCCAGTGCCGACAAACGCTCATCATAGGTTAACCCAAAGTTCATAGGTTGTAGCAGAGTTGGGCCATTCGGCCTACCAAGTCTACTCCGCCATTCAATGATGGCCGATCTATCTGGTATCCCTGTCACTAGGACTTCTTCCCCAGCGGTTCATCCTCTCCACGTCCATTCTATCCAGGTCTTTCACTATTCAGCCAGCGAGGATACTGTCTGATTCCCCTCGACACCATCGCAGACATTGGACTTTGTCTCTGGAACTGGTGCTCGAGAATGCTCAAAAACATTTGGACTGGTACATGGATAGGATAGGTTTAGAGGGATATGGGCCAAACGCAGGCCGTTGGGGCTAATGCAGGTGGGACATGTTGGTAGGTGGGGGCAAGTTGGGCCGAAGGGCCTATTTCCACGCTGCATCTCTAAACTAAACTAAACTAAACTAAACAACGACCCAAGCAGTCGTTCCAGGTGCGACAAAGGTTCACCTGTATCTCCTCCAACCTCATCTACTGCATCCGCTGCTCTAGATGTCAGCTGATTTACATCGGGGAGACTATGCGGAGGTTGGGCGATCGTTTCGCCGAACACCTCCGCTCAGTCCGCAATAACCTACCTGAACTCCCGGTGGCTCAGCACTTCAACTCCCCCTCCCATTCCCAATCCGACCTCTCTGTCTTGGGTCTCCTCCATTGCCAGAGTGAGCAACACCGGAAATTGGAGGAACAGCACCTCATATTCCGCCTGGGTTGCTTGCGTCCGGATGGCATGAGCGTTGAATTCTCCCAGTTTTGCTAGCCCTTGCTGTCTCCTCCCCTTCCTTAATCCTCGAGCTGTCTCCTCCCATCCCCCCGCCCTCGGGCTCCTCCTCCTCCCTTTTTCCTTCCTTCTCCCCCCCACCCTCCATCAGTCTGAAGAAGGGTTTCGGCCTGAAACGTCGCCTATTTCCTTCGCTCCATAGATGCTGCTGCACCCGCTGAGTTTCTCCAGCATTTATGTGTACCCTAAACATACAAACTGTGTACATACAGTACCCATAGTCAGGATCTAACCTGGGTCTCTGGGGCTGTGAGGCAGCATTGGTCAGTGTGATCTCCTGCAACCACACTCTAACGAACGACAATGCTGTTGGCCAGCCTTGCCCTTCCACTTCAGTTCATGCCAACTTCGAAACATTCTCAGCTGGACACAACATGCTGGAGTAACTCAGCGGGACAGGCAGCATCTCTGGAGAGAAGGAATGGGCGACGTTTCGGGTCGAGACCCTTCCTCAGACTGATGTCAGGGGACAAAGATAGAATGTAGGCGGAGACAGTAAGACTGGTGGGATAACTGGGAAGGGAGGGGGAGGGGATGGAGAGAGAGGGAAAGCAAGGGCTATCTGAAGTCTAAAAATTCTCTGCCCCATCCGTCTCCTTTTAAGTCAGAAACACTTGAGGATCAGTTCACAGATTCCTGGAAAGAACAGTGATCCTTGCTGAAGCTTCAGATACTGAGAAGAGGCGGGTTTGACATATACGGGGCAACGCAGGGCAATGGCTCACATCCATCATGTCTCTGGCCAACACCACTCTCTGTCTGAACAGCTGCCAATCTGTCCATGGCCCCAGTTGTTCCATTGACTCACAGATTCACACAGATCACAAACAGGCCCTTCGGCCCCAGCGGTTCATCCTCTCCACATCCATCGTATCCAGGCCTTTCAATATTCGCCCAACAAGGGTACTGTCTGATTCACCTCGACACCATTGCGGACATTGGACTTTCAAGTCAAGTCAAGTCTATTTGTCACATACACATACAAGATGTGCAGTGAAATGAAAGTGGCAATGCCTGCGGATTGTGCAAAAACTACAGAACAGAATAGATCAGAATCAGTATTTACACATAGGAGAAATAAACAGCGATTTTAAAAAGACACAACACCACAGTGAATTAGTCCCCGGTGAGATGAGAGTTTACAGTCCTAATGACCTGTGGGAAGAAACTCCGTCTCATCCTCTCAGTTTTCACAGCGTGACAACGGAGGCGTTTGCCTGACTGTAGCAGCTGGAACAGTCCGTTGCTGGGGTGGTAGGGAATCGCTGGTTGGTGTGGACTTGGTGGGCCTGTTTTGAATGATTGATTGATTGATTGAATGAATGAATGAATGAATGAATGAATGAATGAATGAATGAATGAATGAATGAATGAATGAATGAATGAATGAATGAATGAATGATTGATTGATTGATTGATTGATTGATTGATTGATTGATTGATTGATTGATTGATTGATTGATTGATTGATTGATTGATTGATTGATTGATTGATTGATTGATTGAGGTCACACATTAAAAAGAACAAAACGTCACAATCTGTGTGAATATGAACCAACACTGTATCCATTTCACACAACGTTCACATAATCAATGACTGAACAAGGAATCGGCTGAAGCCACAAAGCTTATTTGTGCCTGCATGTTTAAACTAAACTAAACTAAACTAAACTAAACTAAACATACAAACTGTGTACATACAGTACCCATAGTCA
Organism: Amblyraja radiata; assembly: GCF_010909765.2. Lineage (NCBI taxonomy): Eukaryota > Metazoa > Chordata > Chondrichthyes > Rajiformes > Rajidae > Amblyraja > Amblyraja radiata. Next base: position 111,179,791 of record NC_045960.1, on the reverse strand, counting down.
GGATCTAACCAGGGTCTCTGGGGCTGTGAGGCAGCATTGGCCAGTGTGATCTCCTGCAACCACACTCTAACGAACGACAATGCTGTTGGCCAGCCCTGCCCTTCCACTTCAGTTCATGCCAACTTCAAAACATTCTCAGCTGGACACAACATGTTGGAGTAACTCAGCGGGACAGGCAGCATCTCTGGAGAGAAGGAATGGGCGACGTTTCAGGTCGAGACCCTTCCTCAGACTGATGTCAGGGGACAAAGATAGAATGTAGGCGGAGACAGTAAGACTGGTGGGATAACTGGGAAGGGAGGGGGGATGGAGAGAGAGGGAAAGCAATGGCTATCTGGTCTAAAAATTCTCTGTCCCATCCGTCTCCTTTTAAGTCAGAAACACTTGAGGGTCAGTTCACAGATTCCTGGAAAGAACAGTGATCCTCGCTGAAGCTTCAGATACTGAGAAGAGGCGGGTTTGACATATACAGGGCAACGCAGGGCAATGGCTCCCTTCCATCATGTCTCTGGCCAACGCCACTCTCTGTCTGAACAGCTGCCAATCTGTCCATGGCCCCAGTTGTTCCATTGACTCACAGATTCACACACGACATGGTGGCGCAGTGGTAGAGGTGCTGCAGTACAGTGGATGCAGCGCCGGAGACCCGGGTTCGATCCCGACTACGGGTGCTGTCTGTACGGAGTTTGCACGTTCTCCCTGTGACCTGTGTAAGTTTTCTCCGAGATCTTCGGTTTCCTCCCACACTCCAAAGACGTACAGGTTTGTATGTTAATTGGCTCGGTGAATGTAAAAATTGTCCCTAGTGGGTGTAGGATAGTGTTTATATCCGGGAATCGCTGGTCGGCTCGGACCCAATGGGCCGAAGGGCCTGTTTCCACGCTGTATCTCTAAACCAAACTAAAGGTCATAAACAGGCCCTTCAGCCCAATCCGTCTTTAGTTTTTAGTTTTTTGGAGATACAGCGCGGAAACAGGCCCTTCGGCCCACCGGGTCCGCGCCGACCAGCGATCCCCGGATATAAACACTATCCTACACACACTACGGACAATTTTTACATTTACACCAAGCCAATTAACCTACAAACCTGCACGTCTTTGGAGTGTGGGTGGAAACCGAAGATCTCGGAGAAAACCCACGCAGGTCACGGGGAGAACGTACAAACTCCGTACAGAAAGCGCCCGTAGTCAGGATCGAACCGGGGTCTCTGGCGCTGCATTCGCTGTAAGCAGCAACTCTACCGCTGCACCACCATGACCGCCATCTTCATAAGATGAGAAGACATAGGAGCAGAATTGGGACATCTCTCTTCGGTGTGAACCAGCATCTGCAGTTGCTTCCCACACACATGGCAGATAGATACAAAATGCTGGAGTAACTCAGCGGGACAGGCAGCATCTCTGGAGAGAAGGAATGGGTGACATGTCGGGTCGAGTCACTTCCTACACAAGATCTTTAGTTAGACGAAAATGCTGGAGAAACTCAGCGGGACAGGCAGCATCTGTGGAGAGAAGGAATAGGCGACGTTTCACGTCGAAACCCTTCTTCAGACTAATGTCGGGGGGGGGGCGGGGAAAGAAAGGAAGTAGGCGGAGACTGTAGGACTTGTGGGAGAACTGGGAAGGGGGAAGGGAAGGAGGGAGAAAGCAAGGGCTATCTAAAATTAGAGAATTCAATGTTCATACCGCTGGGCTGTAAGCTGCCCAAGCGAAATATGAGATGCTGTTCCTCCAATTTGCGCTGGGCCTCACTCTGACAGTGGAGGAGGCCCAGGACAGAAAGGTCAGTGTGGGAATGGGAGGGGGAGTTGAAGTGCTGAGCAACCAGGAGATCAGGTTGGTTAAGACGGACTGAGCGGAGGTGTTCGGCGAAAACCTCCACTCAGTTCTTTCATGATCTATTGTTTAGTTTAGTTTAGTTTAGTTTAGTTTAGTTTAGTTTAGTTTAGTTTAGTTTAGTTTAGTTTAGAAATACAGCACGAAAACAGGCCCTTCGGCCCACCGAGTCCGCACTGACCAGCGATCCCCGCACACTAACACTATCTTACACACACTAGGGACAATTTACATTTTTACATTTTTACATTTACATACCGAAATCATTTAAGCTGCACGTCTCTGGAGTGTGGGAGGAAACCAGAGCACCCGGAGAAAACCCACGCGGTCACAGAGAGAATGTACAAACTCTGTACTGACAGCACCTGTAGTCAGGATGGAACATGGGTCTCTGAAGCTGTAAGGCGATCATGGTGGCACAGCGGTAGAGTTGCTGCCTCACAACGAATGCAGCGCCAGAGACCCGGGTTCGATCCCGACCACAGGTGCTGTCTGTACGGAGTTTGTACGTTCTTCCTGTGACTGCGTGGGTTTTCTCCGAGATCTTCGGTTTCCTCCCACACTACAAAAACGTACAGGTTTGTAGGTTAATTGGCTTGGTGTAAATGTAAAATTGTCCAAGTTGGCGATATGCAGAGTGCTGCCCTGCTGACTACAACATTCGGTAGGTTGAATGGCGGAGGGGACTCAATGGGACGCATTGGCTAATTCTACTCTTAGACAATAGACAATAGGCGCAGGAGTAGGCCATTCGGCCCTTCGAGCCAGCACCGCCATTCAATGTGATCATAGCTGATCATCCCCAATCAGTACCCCGTTTCTGCCTTCTCCCCATGTCCCCTGACTCCGTTATTTTTAAGAGCCCTATCTAGCTCTCTCTTGAAAGCATCCAGAGAACCTGCCTCCACCGCCCTCTGAGGCAGAGAATTCCACAGACTCACAACTCTCTGTGAGAAAAAGTGTTTCCTCGTCTCCGTTCTAAATGGCTTACTCCTTATTCTTAATCTGTGTGGCCCCTGGTTCTGGACTCGCCCAACATCGGGAACATGTTTCCTGCCTCTAGCGTGTCCAAGCCCTTAACAATCTTATATGTTTCTTATAACTTGTGAAGCTATGAACTCTCCTTGGAGGGATTACTCTGTAATCCAGGCATCATTCTGGTAAAGGGTCTGAAGAAGGGTTTCGGCCCGAAACGTTGCCTATTTCCTTCGCTCCATAGATGCTGCTGCACCCGCTGAGTTTCTCTAGCATTTTTGTGTACCATCATTCTGGTAAACCTCTTCTGCACCCTCTCCAAAACCTCCATGTTCCTGTAATTGGATTGGATTGGATTGGATTCCTTTATTGTCATTCAGACCTTTCGGTCTGAACAAGATTTTGTTGCCTGCAGTCATACATATAATAAATAACAAAACACACAATAAACACAGTTTAACATCCACCACAGTGAGTTCACCAGGCACCTCCTCACTGTGATGGAGGCAAAAGTCTTAGTCTCTGTCCCTTCCCTCCTTGTTCTCCCTCTGCGCTGAGGCGATCGATCCAGGCCTCTGCTGTTGTGACCCCGACTGATGATGGTAAGTAAGTCAGTCCCGCGGCACAACCGTGCTCCGCGAACGGGCCGGTTCAAGCTCCGTGGGCCCGGGGTGATCGAAGTTGCCGAAGATGCCGCCCTCCAGTCCAGCGGACGCAGCTGTAGTTGCGGGAGCTCCAGAAAAACAGGTCGCTAACCTGTGGGGTAATGGGGGGTCGACGGTAACGTCACGCAATACTCCAAATGCAGCCCGACCAAAGTCCTATTTCCATCAGAGTTTATTCTAGTTTAGTTTAGAGATATGAATTAGAACTTGTTAAACAAGGGAATACTCGTATCATACTCTGCCTTACAAAAATATCCACTGACTTGGCCTCCACAGTCTTCTGTGGCAAAGAATTCCACAGATTCACCACCCTCTGACAAGAGAAATTCCTCCTCATCTCCTTCCTAAAAGAACGTCCTTTAATTCTGAGGCTGTGATCTCTGGTCCTAGACTCTCCCACTAGTGGAAACATCCTCTCCACATCCACTCTATCCAAGCCTTTCACTATTCTGGATGTTTCAATGAGGTCCCCCCCCCCCCCCCCCCCCCCCCACATCCTTCTAAACTCCAGCGAGTACAGGCCCAGTGCCGTCAAACGCTCATCATATGTTAACCCACTCATTCCTGGGATCATTCTTGTAAACCTCCTCTGGACCCTCTCCAGAGTCGGCACATCCTTCCTCAGGTATAGTGAAAAAGCTACTTTTATAACTACTAAACCAGGTTCACTTCTTAATAAACAGACACCACACAAACTGTTTGGTAGACCAGTTCAAAACTTTACTTAACATCGGCCGATGGAAGGGAGGGAGAACTCCAGTCAAGTGGCCAATACAGACACTCGACTGTCTTCCGTCCACTTCCCTGTACAACAGAATTACATTGCCTTAAATAGGGTTTTTTTGTCCCCTTAGCACATTTCACAGACATTAGTCATGGTCAGAGGTACAGGAAAAGGTTTCCACAGAATGCATCACATCAAAGGCCTTTTTTTTACATAGTACAAGATAACATTGGCCATTTGGTTTACGACATTTTATCTTTCTACTTCCCTGGTTCCTCTCTCGTCCTTCATAAACATTGGCTATTTGGATAATGCCATTTTATCTTCACAGAGATCACCCTAGCTCTTTCGCTGCTTCCTCTCTGTCATTTGGTCCCTCATAAACATTGGCCATTTGGTTTATGGCATCTTACTTCACAGATATGACTAGCTGTTTCTCTCTTCCTTTCTCGCCTCCTCCCCCATAACATTGTCCACTTTGTTTACGGCATCTTACTTCAAAGAGATCTAGCTCTTCTCTGCTTGTCACTTGGGAGACAATGTTATAGGATTTATTATCTCACACACCGCAACCTAAGGCAAGCCTAATTTGACAATAAATATAAGCTGTAAGCTAGCCCAGAAGCCAATTTAATATCTTCTAATATTTTTAACTAAAATTCAGCTTCATCATTAGGGCCCAAAATTGCTCAAAATATTCTAAATGTGGTCTTACCAGCGCCTTAGAGTCAAGTCAAGTCACTTTTATTTCTATAGCACATTTAAAAAACAACTCTCGTTGGCCAAAGTGCTTTACATTGGTGGAGGTACTAACGTTATACAACATTGGTTCATAGACTAAGTACAAACATCACTACACACATATAGCCCTCACTCAGAGGACGTCAAGAAAGGCTTGAGAGTAAAGATGGGTTTTAAGTCTCGACTTAAAGGAGTCGATGGAGGGGGCAGTTCTGATGGGAAGAGGGATGCTGTTCCACAGTCTAGGAGCTGCAACCGCAAAGGCACGGTCGCCCCTGAGCTTATGCCTAGACCGCGGGATGGTCAGTAACCCCAAGTCGGCCGATCTGAGGGACCTGGAGGTGGTGTGGTGGGTAAGCAGACTTTTGATGTAGGTGGGGGCAAGCCCGTCAAGGGCTTTGTAAACATAAAGAAGGATCTTGAAATTTATTCAGAACCGCACAGGGAGCCAGTGGAGAGAGGCCAGGATCGGGGTGATGTGGTCCCTTTTTCAGGTGCCCGTTCAGGAGTCTCGCTGCGGCGTTTTGGACCAGTTGCAGGCGGGACAGGGAAGATTGGCTGATGCCAGTGTAAAGGGAGTTGCAGTAATCGAGGCAGAGGAGATAAATGTGTGGATGATCTTTTCCAGGTCGTCAAACTGGAGGAATAGAGCCTTGGCATTACATCCCTGTTTTTGTATACAAGCACTCTTGAAATAAATACCTGCTTAAAGCTAGGCTTTTCTTGTATTTGAGACTTCCACCCTGGGGAAACAGAACTGACTGTCTATCCTGCCTTTGCCTCTCATGATTTAATACGCTTCTGTCAGGCCTTCCCTCAATCTCCAAAGCTCCAGTGAAAAAAATCCAAGTCTACACAACCACCAGGTGGCGCCAGCAATGGCTGCCTCGCTGTCATGTCCCTTCTCTGTTTTTATATTTTAAGTATGTTTTAAATGTGTGTTTCGATGTTTCTAGGTTAGTTTATGTGGGGGGAGGTGGGGGCAATAGGGGAAAACCTTTTTTCAGTCACTTACCCTGACTGAGAGGCGACTTTCTCAGAGTCTCATCTCTGCCCCCCCCCCCATCCCCGTGCGGCCTAACAACTGGATTGGTGCGGCCTTTCCTGGAGACCGGCCCAAAACATAGATACATAGAAAATAGGTGCAGGAGTAGGCCATTCGGCCCTTCGAGCCTGCACCGCCATTCAATGTGATCATGGCTGATCATCCAACTCAGTATCCTGTACCTGCCTTCTCTCCATACCCCCTGATCCCCTTTAGCCACAAGGGCCACATCTAACTCCCTCTTAAATATAGCCAATGAACTGGCCTCAACTACCTTCTGTGGCAGAGAATTCCACAGATTCACCACTCTCTGTGTGAAAAATGTTTTCCTCATCTCGGTCCTAAAAGATTTCCCCCTTATCCTTCTAGGGAGCTTCAAGCCGCGGGCGCGGCGCGGACTTCAACATCGCGGAGCTGCGATCCTTCGCCGAGGATCGGCAGAAGAAGTGCTCAGACCGCGGGGCCTGTGGACTTTTAACACCGTGAAGCCCGCGGTCTCCGGTAAGAAGAGGCCGACTCGGGAGCTCCATGCCGCAGAGTGTTCGGAGTTTCCATCACCCCGACTCGAGGGCTTCGGACATCGGACCGTCGGCAGTGGCGACTGCGGAAAGTTCAAAGGTCCCGACCACGGGTGAACAAGGAGGAAGATGATTGAACTTTATTACCTTCCATCACAGTGAGGATTGTATACTCCGCCGTGGTGGATGTTTATGTTAAATTTTATTTTATGTGTGTATTGTCTTCACTTAGAATGGCTGTACGGTAACTCAAATTTCACTGTACCTTAGTTAGTTAAGTGACAATAGATGCGAACTTGAACTTGAACCTCTCCATGTAGCTTACACACCCGAATCCAAGCATCATTCTGATGAACCTCCTCTGGACCCTTTCCAAAGCCTCCACATCCTTCCTGTAATGGGGCGACCAGAACTGCGCACAATACGGGTGCTGTCTGTGCCTTCTCTCCGTGACCGTGTGGGTTTTCTCCGGGTGCTCTGGTTTCCTCCCACACTCCAACAATGTACAGGTTTATCGGTTGACAAAAGCGCTGGAGTAACTCAGCGGGTCAGGCAGCATCTGTGGAGAACATGGATAGGTGACGTTTCACAGAGTGCTGGAGTAACTCAGCGGGTCACGTGAATTTATGGAATTCCCTGCCACAGAGGGCAGTGGAGGCCAAATCACTGGATGGATTTAAGAGAGAGTTAGATAGAGCTCTAGGGGCTAGTGGAGTCAAGGGATATGGGGAGAAGGCAGGCACGAGTTATTGATTGGGGATGATCAGCCAAGATCACAATGAATGGCGGTGCTGGCTCAAAGGGCCGAATGGCCTCCTCCTGCACCTATTTTCTATGTTTCTATGTCAGGCAGCATCTGTGGAGAACATGGATAGGTGACGTTGTACAGAGTGCTGAAGTAACTCAGCGGGTCAGGCAGCATCTGTGGAGAACATTTCTAGTCAGTCCCAACCCGTCACCTATTCCTGTTCTCCAGAGATGCTGCCTGACCCGCGGGACAGGCAGCATCTCTGGAGAGAAGGAATGGGTGACGTTTCAGGTCGATGTTGCCTCGACCCGAAACCTCACCCATTCCTTCTCTCCAGAGATGCTGCCTGTCCCGTTGAGTCACTCCAGCATTTTGTGTCTATCTTGTATTTGAACCAGCAGCTGCAGTTCTTTCCTACACATTTACAGATCCCTCCTGCATGTTAATAAGTCACTTACTACGAGCCTTCCACGCAAGCGAAGACAGTCCATAGTACATAGTTTAATTAGTTAAAACTAAAATATGCTTCTTGCAAAACACCAGAGTCACAGTGTCACACAGCACGGAGACAGGCTCTTCGGCTCAGCTAGACCATGCTGACCACAATACCTAGTCCCATATGCCTGTGTTTGGCCCATATCCCTCCAAACCTCCTACACGCACTGGATATGAACCGCAACAATGATAGTGCTACTTGCTGTAGTTTTATAGGTAGATTTGACAATAGACAATAGACAATAGGTGCAGGAGTTTGAGCCAGCACCGCCATTCAATGTGATCATCCCCAATCAGTACCCAGTTCCTGCCTTCTCCCCACATCCCCTGACTCCGCTATCTTTAAGAGCTCTATCTAGCTCTCCCTTGAAAGCATCCAGAGAACCGGCCTCCACCGCCCTCTGAGGCAGAGAATTCCACAGACTCACAACTCTCTGCAAGAAAAAGTGTTTCCTCGTCTCCGTTTTAAATGGCTTACTCCTTATTCTTAAACTGTGGCCCCTGGTTCTGGACTCCCCCAACATCGGGAACATGTTTCCTGCCTCTAGCGTGTCCAAACCCTTAATAATCTTATATGTTTCAATAAGATATCCTCTCATCCTTCTAAACTCCAGAGTGTACAAGCCCAGCTGCTCCATTCTCTCAGCATATGACAGTCCCGCCATCCCAGGAATTAACCTGGTGAACCTACGCTGCACTCCCTCAATAGCAAGAATGTCCTTCCTCAAATTAGGGGACCAAAACTGCACACAATACTGCAGGTGTGGTCACACCAGGGCCCTGTACAACTGCAGAAGGACCTCTTTGCTCCTATATTCGATTCCTCTTGTTATGAAGGCTAACATGCCATTCGCTTTCTTCACTGCCTGCTGTACCTGCATGCTTACTTTCATATGAGAGGACATATGAAGAAGGGTTTCGGCCCGAAACGTCGCCTATTTCCTTCGCTCCATAGACGCTGCTGCACCCGCTGAGTTTCCCCAGCAATTTTGTGTACCTTTGCTTACTTTCATAGACTGATGTACAAGGACCCCCAGATCCCATTGTACTTCCCCTCTTCCCAACTTGACACCATTTAGATAGTAATCTGCCTTCCTGTTTTTGCTGCCAAAGTGGATAACCTCACATTTATCCACATTAAGTATGCGAGTATGAGGATAGCTCCTCTCCTTGCTTTTTATTTTACTGGCTTTATGATTCATGGCTTGTTACTAGACTCAATGTTGTCTGTTCTTTTAGTGCCGGTCATTAAGGACAAAGCTGATAAAGTAGGCAGCCTAAATCATTACAGGCCCATAGCTTTAGCCAGCATATTGCCAAAAGTTTTAGAAAGAGTTCTGCTGGATAGACTAAATGAGTTTGTTAACTCCACAGATAACCAGTTTGGCTTTAAAGCTAATCATTGCACTGACTTATGCATATATGCCCTAAAGGAGATTGTAAACAAATATAGAGGCAAAAACTCTTAAACCTTATGTGCTTTATTGATGCTTCCAAAGCCTTTGACCGTGTTAATCACAGAAAGCTGTTTGGTAAAATGAGTCATAGAGGGGTGCCTAAATACATTGTTAGAATTCTGGCCCACTGATATGCCCACCAGACTATGCAAATAAAATGGGGCAATAGGGTCTCAGCCCCATTTGGGGTTAGCAATGGTGTTAGACAAGGGGGAATTTTGTCCCCAGTCCTTTTTAATCTATATATTGATGATCTGTCCAAACAATTGAAAGCCTGTAACACCGGGTGCGTGATTGGTAATATTTTAGTGAACCATATTATGTATGCAGATGATCTTGTGGTCTTTAGTCCATCTAGCGCTGGTCTCCAGCAGCTCCTTACTATATGTTCTGTGTATGGTGTGGAACATGATATTAAATATGATGCTTGTAAGAGTGGTGTTATAACCCGTAGAACCAAAGAGGATAAATGTCTAAAATTTAAAAGGTAAAATATCTAGGGCATTTTATTACAGAACAAATGACAGATGATGAGGATATTTATAGGCAACGACTCATGCTGTATGTACAGGCGAATATTCTCTTGCGTTAATTTGGTGCGTGTGCAGTTGTGGTGAAGAGGTCGCTGTTTAGAGCATACTGCACACCACTCTACACTGCGCACCTGTGGTCGAACTATGGAAAGACAAGTGTGCAGAGACTAAAGGTGGCATATAACGATGCCATGAGAACACTGCTAAAGAAACCTAGATGGTGTAGTGCCAGTTATATGTTTGTGGCTGCAGGAGTCAATACTTTAGAAGCTATCCTAAGAAATCACATGTATAAATTCATTTGCAGGATAAATGACTCTAAAAATGTGCTTATTGTGGCCTTGTCAAACATAAGGGTTAGCACTACATGCTACGAATCCCAGCTGTGGAGACACTGGTATCGTTGTCTCGTTGTAGGATATTTTTTAATATGCAATGCATTTTTATGTAATGTTGCCCCTTGTCTGGACCTTGAGTCTGTAATAAAGATTATTATTATTATTATTATTATAAAACTGCATCTGCCATGCATCTGCCCACTCCCCCAACCTGTCTAAGTCACCCTGCATTCTCATAGCATCCTCCTCACAGTTCAATTAGACATTAGAATTATGGGTGGCACCGGAGAGTTGCTGCCTCACAGCACCAGAGACCAGGGTTCGTTCCTGACTACGGGTGCTGTCTGTACGGAGTTTGTACTTTCTTCCCGTGACCGCGTGTGTTTTCTCCGGGTGCTCCAGTTTCCTCCCACACTCCAAAGACGTGCAGGTTAGTTGTATTCTGCAAAAAATTGTAAATGTGTGTAGGATAGTGTCAGTGCTCGGGGATCGCTGGTCGGCGCGGACTCGGTGGGCCGAAGGGCCTGTTTCCGCTCGGTTTCTCTCAACTAAAGAATGAAGAGGAATTTATTTCGTCAGAGAGTGGTGAATCTGTGGAATTCTTTTTTTTTTTTTTTTTTTTTTTTTTTTTTTTTTAATTAGAAGTACGGTAAATTACAATAACACACAACACATATATCTTAATACATTTTTTGTACCGCTTCATTTTTTTTTTTTTTTAAAGCTTTAAGAAAAAGATAGAAGTAAGGAAAGTAAAGAAGGTGCGCAAGAGTTGTGAAGTGCAGAAGAGTGTTGGGAAAAGAAAGCCCCTTAGAAAAGAAGTTAGAGAAGGAAGTAAAGTAAGAAAGTAGACCCTAGAAAAGAAAGAAAAAGAAAGTAAGGACAATCGCTCTATTATAACATTAAACTCCGCAGAAAGACTACCAACCAAGTCTGTTTTTGTTGTTTTATCTCCCAATGCCAGGTCCTGATACCATTTATTTATTTATTTATTTATTAAAATTACTATTGCACCTCATGCTTGTAATAGGTCCATAAACGTAGACCACGTCTTTTGGAATTGGTTTGCTTTATCTGCTAAGAGGAATCTCATCTCTTCCAGATGTAATGTTTCCAACATATTTGATATCCACATTTTTATTGTTGGTGTGGGCGCATTTTTCCAGAATTTAAGTATGAGCTTTTTTCCCATTATTAGCCCGTAATTGAGTAAATTCTTCTGATACACGTTTAATTCAGGGATACCTTCCGATATCCCAAAAATGATCCATTCTGGTTTTGGTACCAGTTTTATTTTAATTAATTTTGAAAAAATATCAAATATTCCATGCCAGAATTTTTGGATTTTTGTACAAAAAACAAAAGAATGCGCTATGGTAGCTTCTTGACACAGACATTTATCACAGATTGGTGAAACATTAGGAAAGATTTTATTTAATTTAGTTTTTGAATAGTATAGTTTATGTAATGTTTTGAATTGGATAAGCGTATGTCGTACATTGATCGAGCATTTATGCACCTGTAGTAAATGTTTATCCCAGCTCTCTTTTGAAATTTTTATAGCTAATTCTTGTTCCCAGTCTCTTCTAATTCCATCTGTTGTGGGTATTTCTATGTTTAAAATGATATTATATAAGTACGATATTAGATTAGCTGATTCCGCCTTTGTCTTCATTGCTTCATCCAGTAAGTCGGAAGGCATATTATGATAGTCTTTTGTGTATTTTTTCAAATAATCACAAATTTGAAGATATTTAAAATATTGGTTATTTTTCAAATTATATTTCAGTTGTAGTTGTTGAAATGATAGTAATTTTCCCACTTCATACAGATCTTCGAGCGTTTTGATTCCCATTCTTTCCCAATGTATAAATGAGAATCTGTGGAATTCATTGCCACAGAAGGCTGTGGAGACAATAGACAATAGTTGCAGGAGTAGGCCATTCGGCCCTTCGAGCCAGCACCGCCATTCAATGTGATCATGGCTGATCATCCCCATTCAGTACCCCGTTCCTGCCTTCTCCCCATATCCCCTGACTCTGCTATTTTTAAGAGCCCTATCTAACTCTCTCTTGAAAGCATCCAGAGAACCTGCCTCCACCGCCCTCTGAGGTACAGAATTCCACAGACTCACCACTCTCTGTGAGAAAAAGTGTTTCCTCGTCTCCATTCCAAATGGCTTGCTCCTTATTCTTAACCTGTGGCCCCTGGTTCTGGTCTCCCCAAACATCGGGAACATGTTTCCTGCCAAGTCAGTGGATATATTTTTAAGGCAGAGATAGATAGATTCTTGATTAGTACGGGTGTCGGGGGAGAAGGCAGGAGACTGGGTTTAGGAGGGAGAGATAGAAACATAGAAACATAGAAAATAGGTGCAGGAGTAGGCCATTCTGCCCTTCGAGCCTGCACCGCCATTCAATATGATCATGGCTGATCATCCAACTCAGTATCCCGTACCTGCCTTCTCTCCATACCCCCTGACTCCCTTTAGCCACAAGGGCCACATCTAACACTAGATTAGACCAACCATGATTTGAATGGCGGAATAGGATTGATGGGCCGAATGGCCTAATTCTGCTCCTCGAATTTCTGAAGCAGCAAATTAGGTGTTTTGCTACTTTTGTCCCACAGGTGTGGGATTATTGAAGACAAGTTTCTCTGAGGTTGTTTGAAGTTGAACAAGGCTGTGCTGGCTGGCCGCGGGGGTTAAGGTGCAGAGAAGGCAACGTGAGTGATGGAGAGAGAGAGAGAGAGAGAGAGGGGGGGAGGGAAGAAGAGAGAGAGACAGAGACAGGACAGGAGAAAGGAAGGAAGTCCCGCACCAGGAACTGCGGAAGCCGAGGAGCAGTGCAGCACAGAGTCAGCACAGAGTCGGTGTTGACGGGGAGATACACGGCGCCGGGCCAAGTGGTGCAGACACACACAGAGGGAGATTGGAAGAGAGTTTGTTTGTTTGCTCAACAAGTCTGTAAGTACAGAGGCCAATGCATCCTCCCCCAGTGCTGGGGCCACTGACTCAGCAGGTCGGGCAGCATCTGTGGAGGGGGATGAGCGACCTGAACCTCACCTGGCCATCCCACCTGCACAGGTGTGCGGGACGGAACTGCACACCTGCTAACGAAGAAGAAGGGTCTCGACTCGAAATGTCACCCACTCCTTCTCACCAGAGATGCTGCCTGTCCCGCTGAGTTGCTCCAGCACTCCGTGTGTGTGTGTGTGGCTGTGTGTGTGGGCTCTGTGTGTGTGTGGTTTGTGTGTGAGTGTGAGTGTGTGTTTGTGTGTGAGTGTGAGTGTGTGTTGGCTCTGTGTGTGTGTGTGTGTGGGGGGGGGGCACTGTGTGTGTGTGGGGTGTGTGTGTGTGTGGGCTGTGTGTGTGGGGGGGGGGCTCTGTGTGTGTGTGTGTGTGTGTGTGTATGTGTTTGTGAGTGTGAGTGTGTGTTGGCTCTGTATGTGTGTGTGTGTGGGGGGGCTCTGTGTGTGTGTGTGTGTGTGTGGGGGGGCGTGTGTGTGTGTGTGGTGTGTGTGTGTGTGTGTGTGTGTTTGCTCTGTATGTCTGTGTGTGTGTGTTATACAGGCAGTCTTGAAGGTGAACGTTGAGAGTTGCATAACTTGGGCGTTTACTCGCAGGGGGCGAAGTCCTCAGTGAAGTTTGCACGGAGCGTTTTTGCGGCTGATTTATCAGACGGGGAGTGTATGTGTGTGTTGGCTCTGTAATCCCCAACCCACAGGCAAAGAGAAAGCCGCGGGACTCTTTAAACCCCTCCTATTAAAACCTGAGCAAACGCCGCAAATAAAAAAAATAATACAAACGTAAACACTGCAGATGATGTCACGTTAAAATGACCAAGGGTGTGTGTGATCTCACTCATAGAAACAAGGAACTGCAGAGACTGCCATAGAGTGATACAGCGTAGAAACAGGCCCTTCAGCCCAACTTGCCCACACCGACCAACATGGTCCCACCTGCCTCTGAGGCAGAGAATTCCACAGACTCACCACTCTCTGTGTGAATAAGTGTTTCCTCATCTCCGTTCTAAATGGCTCCCATCGGGCAAGAGGTACAGAAGTGTGAAAACGCACACCTCCAGATTCAGGGACAGTTTCTTCCCAGCTGCTATCAGGCAACTGAACCATCCTACCACAACCAGAGAGCGGTCCTGAACTTCCACAGACTATCTTTGATTGGACTTTGCTGGCTTGACCTTGCACTAAATGTTATTCCCTTATCATGTATCTATACACTGCGAATGGCTCGATTGTAATCGTATTGTCTTTCCGCTGACTGGTTAGCACGCAACAAAAGCTTTTCACTGTACCTCGGTACACGTGACAATAAACTAGACTGTAAACGTAAATACCACTGTAGTTGTAGTTCTTTTGCACATTTTTGCCCCTCAGTTTAGTATTTTAGTTTAGTTCAGGGATACAGGGTGGAATCAGGCCCACCGTGTCCGTGCTGACCAGCGATCCCCGTACACTAGCACTATCCTACACACACACACTAGGAACAATTTACAATGTTACAATGCCAAGTAACCTACAATCCTGCACGTCTTTGGAGTGTGGGGGGGAAACCGGAGCACCCGGAGTAAACCCACGCAGTTCATGGGGAGAACGTGCAAACTCCGTACAGACAGCGCCGGAGGCAGGATGGAACCCGGGTCTCTGGCGCTGTGAGGCAGCAACTCCACCGCCCATGCAACCTCGAACCTTGCACTCTCCTCTCCTCCCATAACTCCATCTTCGTCCCAGCCCACCGACCCCGCTTCTAACAACACAGAAATAGTCACACTCTGTTCTGGGACCCGCGGAGAGTTAATCCCTGCACATTCCTATTCCTGCTGCAGCTTTATAGCAAAGATAGACACAGAGCGCTGGAGTAACTCAGCGGGTCTGGCAGCATCTGTGGAGAACATGGATAGGTGACGTTTCACAGAGTGCTGGAGTAAATCAGCGGGTTATAGAAACAGAAACATAGAAAATAGGTGCAGGAGGAGGCCATTCGGCCCTTCGAGCCAGCACCGCCATTCATTGTGATCATGGCTGATCATCCCCTATCAATAACCCGTGCCTGCCTTCTCCCCATATCCCTTGACTCCACTAGAGCTCTATCCAACTCTCTCTTAAATCCATCCAGTGACTTGGCCTCCACTGCCCTCTGTGGCAGGGAATTCCATAAATTCACAACTCTCTGGGTGAAAACAAATTTTCTCACCTCAATCTTAAATGACCTCCCCTTTATTCTAAGACTGTGGCTCCTGGTTCTGGACTCGCCCAACATTGGGAACATTTTTCCTGCATCTAGCTTGTCCAGTCCTTTTATAATTGTATATGTTTCTATAAGAACCCCCTCATCCTTCTAAACTCCAGTGAATACAAGCCTAGTCTTTTCAATCTTTCCTCGTATGACAGTCCCGTCATCCCAGGGATCAATCTCGTGAACCTACGCTGCACTGCCTCAATCACAAGGATGTCCTTCCTCAAATTAGGAGACCAAAACTGTATACAATACTCCAGATGTGGTCTCACTAGAGCCCAATACAACTGCAGAAGAACCTCTTTACTCCTTTACTGAAATCCTCTTGTTATCAAGGCCAACATTCCATTAGCTTTCTTCACTGCCTGCTGTACCTGTAAGCCAACTTCCAGTGACACCCAGGTCTCGCTGTACCTCCCCCTTACCTAACCTAACCCCATTGAGATAATAATCTGCCCCCTTCTTTTTGCCGCCAAAGTGGATAACCTCACATTTATCTATATTATACTGCATCTGCCACGCATCTGCCCACTCACTCAACCTGTCCAGGTCACCCTGCAACCTCCTAACATCCTCTTCACAGTTCACTCTGCCACCCAGCTTTGTGTCATCCGCAAACTTGCTAGTGTTGCTCTTAATTCCCTCTTCCAAATCATTAATATATATGGTAAACAGTTGCGGCCCCAACACAGAGCCTTGCGGCACTCCACTCGCCACTGCCTGCCATTGTGAAATGGACCCGTTCACTCCTACTCTTTGCTTCTTGTCTGCCAACCAATTCCAACATGTCAGCACCCTACCCCCAATACCATGTGCTCTAATTTTAGTCACCAGTCTCCCATGCGGGACCTTATCAAAGGCTTTCTGAAAGTCTAGATACACTACATCCAGGCAGGTCAGGCAGCATCTCTGGAGAACATGGATAAGTGACGTTGGTGTTTGTCTCCCCCTGCAGGCATGGATAGAGTGCGTGTGGGGGTGATCGGTGCAGGCGTGGTGGGCCTGTCAACTGCCCTGTGTGTGGCCGAAACGCTCCCCAACTGCTCCGTCACCGTGATCGCAGAGAAGTTCTCCCCGCACACCACCAGCGATGTGGCCGCGGGAATCCTCAGCCCTCACCTCAACACAGGTGAGCTCCTCTCAAGGCACGGCAGCACGGTGTCGTTAGCGGGTGGAGTCCGTCATGCAGTCCAGTCTCCCCACCATTGTAGATGTAGCCCAGTCCATCACACACACCACACTCCCCACCATTGTAGATGTAGCCCAGTCCCACACACACCACACTCCCCACCATTGTAGATGTAACCCAGTCCCACACACACCACACTCCCCACCATTGTAGATGTAGCCCAGTCCCACACACACCACACTCCCCACCATTGTAGATGTAACCCAGTCCCACACACACCACACTCCCCACCATTGTAGATGTAACCCAGTCCCACACACACCACACTCCCCACCATTGTAGATGTAGCCCAGTCCATCACACACACACACACCACACTCCCCACCCATTGACTCCATCTCCATTTCACACTGACTCGGAAAAGCAGCCAACATAATCAACGTGTGTAGCAAGGAACTGCAGATGCTGGTTTAAACTGAAGATAGACACAAAATGCTGGAGTGACTCAGCGGGACAGGCAGGGTCTCTGAAGAGAAGGAATGGATGACGTTTCAGGTTGAGGCCTTTCTTCAGACCAGTCAAGTCTGTAGAAGGGTCTCAACTCGAAACGTCACCCATTCCTTCTCTCCAGAGTTACTCCAGTATTTTGTGTCTATTGTGGCTTGTTAGCGTTTGTTTTGGACGTGTGCCACCAAAGAAACTATCTGGCACTGTGGCATTTCACATAGAAACATAGAAAATAGGTGCAGGAGGAGGCCATTCGAGCCAGCACCGCCATTCATTGTGATCATGGCTGATCGTCCCCAATCAATAACCCGTGCCTGCCTTCTCCCCATATCCCTTGACTCCACTAGCCCCTAGAGCTCTACCTAACTCTCTCTTAAATCCATCCAGTGACTTGGCCTCCACTGCCCTCTGTGGCAGGGAATTCCACAAATTCACAACTCTCTGGGTGAAAAAGATTTTTTCTCACCTCAGTCTTAAATGGCCTCCCCCTTATTCTAAGACTGTGGCCCCTGGTTCTGGACTCGCCCAACGTTGGGAACATTTTTCCTGCATCCGGCTTGTCCAGTCCTTTTATAATTTTATATGTTTCTATAAGATTCCCCCTCATCCTTCTAAACCCCATTTTACGGCGCTGCCCGATTCACCTCTACCCCATTGCGGACATTGGACTTTGTCTGTGGAACTGATGCGCTACAATGCTGAGAACTATATTCTGCACTCTGTATCTCCCCCTTTGCTTTAACTATATCCGGGCGGCACGGTGGCGCAGCGGTAGAGTTGCTGCCTCACGGCGCCAGAGACACGGGTTTGATTCTAAACCGAATGAAATTCGAATTAAACCGAATGAAGCACTGGAGGCCACAACTTTAAGGTGAGAGAGGGGGCAAAGTGTAGATGGGGAATAAAAATGAGCAAAGTCTGCTCTCTGCAAAGGCACCAATTATTTATTGATAGCCACAGAGTGCTGGAATAACTCAGTGGCTCAGACATCACCTCTGGAGAGAGAGGATAGGTGACGTTTCGGGTCGGGACCTTTCAGGTTCAGACCCAAAATATCACTCATTCTTTTTCTCCACGGATCCTGCCTGACCAGCAGGGGGCGGCATGGCATGGTGGCGCATTGGTAGAGTTGCTGCCTCGCAACTGCAGAAGGACCTCTTTGCTCCTCTTTGTGACCTTGCACTAAACGTTATCCCCTTATCATGTATCTACACACTGTGAACGGCTCGATTGTAATCATGTATTGTCTTTCCACTGACTGGATAGCACGCAACAAAAGCTTTGCACTGTACCTCGGTACACGTGACTATAAACTAAACTGTGACTGTAAATGAATGGTTATTCATTTACAGTCACTCAGATCCAAACTAAAGAGAGCCAGCAAAGAGGCAAAGGCAGCCTATGGAAGAAGACTAGAGGGGCACTTTAACGAGAGGGACCCTCGGCATGTCTGGCAGGGTATTCAGCAACTTACCAACTACAAGGGCAACGGGGGGCCAACCATCAGCAGCAGTAACAACTCGCTAGCTGAGGAGCTCAACCACTGCTGGCCCAGATGGCATCCCAGGGAGAGTACTGCGGGACTGTGCAGACCAGTTAGCGGAGGTTTTTAGCGACATCTTTAACCTCTCTCTGTCAACGTGCACTGTCCCTAAATGCTTCAAGACTGCTACCATCGTGCCTGTTCCCAAAAAAACATCTATCACCAGCTTGAACGACTACAGGCCTGTTGCTCTCACTTCAACTGTGATGAAGTGCTTTGAGAGGCTGGTCCTGGCCCACATTAAATCCTCACTCCCACCCACCCTGGATCAGCATCAGTTTGCATATAGAGCTAATAGGTCAACGGAGGATGCCATCAACATAGCTCTACATTCTGCACTGACACATCTGGAGCGCCCTGGCTCATATGTGAGGATGTTATTTGTAGATTTTAGTTCTGCATTTAATTCAATCATCCCCAGCAGAATGGTGGACAAACTGTCTGATCTGGGTGTTAATGCCAACACATGCGGATGGATTAAGGACTTTTTAACAGACCGCCCACAGACTGTCAGGATGGGGTCCAATTACTCCCCAGTCCTGACGCTCAGCACAGGAGTGCCACAAGGTTGTGTGCTGAGTCCCATCTTGTATACAATATACACCCATGACTGCACACCAACACACAGTACAAACAGGATCATCAAGTTTGCGGACGACACAACTGTGGTGGGACTGATAAACAACAACGACGAGTCTGCCTACAGGGATGAAGTCCAAAAACTGACTGTCTGGTGTACCAAAAACAACCTGGTACTCAACCCAACCGAAACAAAAGAACTGGTTATTGACTTCAGGAGGAAGAGGAGAGAGGAACCTGCTCCCTTATACATCAAAGGAGACATGGTGGAGAGTCACTGGCTTTAAGTTCCTGGGAATAAACATCTCCCAGGACCTCAAATGGCAAAGGAACACCGTCACTCTCGTGAAGAAGTCACATCAGCGGCTGTATTTCCTGAGGTCTTTGCGGAGAGCAAACGTCTCACAGCCGCTGCTGCTGTCCTTCTACTGATGCGCCGTGGAAAGTATCCTCTCCTATGGCATCCTGGTGTGGTTTGCTAGCTGTACTGTGGCTGAGAGGAGGGCGCTGCAGAGAGTTATTAAAACTGCACAGAGCATCACAAACGCTCAACTACCCTCCTTGGATGACATATACAGGGCTCGATGCTTGCGCCGGGCCACAAACATCAAGCAGGACACATCCCACCCTGCCAACCACCTTTTTACTCTGCTACCCTCTGGGAGGCGATTCAGGTCTCTGAAGGCTCGCACCGGTAGACTAAAAAATAGATTCTACCCATGTGCGATAAAATAACTTAATTCTAACAGAGAACACTGGGGGAACTCGGTACAAGAACTGTTCCAGAGCCGCTGCCTGGAAAAAGCTCTGAGAATAGCTAAGGACAAACTGCACCCCGCTCCACACACATCTGGATCTCCTGCCATCAGGCAAGAGATACCGTAGCATCAAAGCCCGGACTACCAGACTGCTAAACAGCTTCCTGCCACAGGCTGTGAGGCTGCTAAACAGTCACTCCACCTGATTCTGCGGTTTTGCACTGACATTTTAATAACTCTGGCACTGGCCACTCAAATCAGATGCCCTGGACATTTTAATGACTGTTTTTACTGTAGCTGTTTTACCTGCTTTTAACTATTTATACTGTTTCATCAGGGACTGGATTGTTTTTACTGGTATTATGTGTGAAATGTTTAAGTTTCATGTGCGATGCTCCGGTATTCCCTGGGAAACGTCTTCTCATTTTGCACTGTACAACTGTTGCTTTGCAAGATGACAATAGAGGTTGATCGAATTGATTGAAGCACAATATAATTCGGGGTGCAAGATAATGCGCAATATTCTTTTTAAATATTTTCAATGCCTATTTATTATTTTCTTTAATGACGTGTATATGTGAGTCAATGGCTGTTGTGTTTTGTTCTTTTTAAATCTTTTATCCTGTGTCTTCTATGTACACACCGAAGGAGTTGCAATGGAATTTCGTTGTACAGTTGTTGTGCAATGACAATGAAGGTGTTAGATTTGATTTGATTTTGTTGAAATTAGTGACGCCGGTGGAAAGTCTGAGGCGCTGGTTTGCGGAGACGTTTGCCCACGTCTACTCCATTGCACGGTCGACCGAGGCTCCCGATGCTGGGGTACAGATCGTGTCTGGGTAAGTCAATAGACAACAGGTGCAGGAGTCGCCCTGTCGAGCCAGCACCGCCATTCAATGTGATCATGGCTGATCATCCCCAATCAGTACCCCGTTCCTGCCTTCTCCCCATATCCCCTGACTCCGCTATCTTTAAGAGCCCTATCTAGCTCTCTCTTGAAAGCATCCAGAGAACCTGCCTCCACCGCCCTCTGAGGCAGAGAATTCCACAGACTCACCACTCTCTGTGAGGAAAAAGTGTTTCCTCGTCTCCGTTCTAAATGGCTTACTCCTTATTCTTAAACTGTGGCCCCTGGTTCTGGACTCCCCCAACATCGGTAACATGTTTCCTGCCTTGAGCGTGTCCAAACCCTTAATGATCTTGTATGTTTCAATGAGATATCCTCTCATCCTTCTAAACTCCAGAGTGTACAAGCCCAGCCGCTCCATTCTCCATTCCCGAAAGGATGCCATTCCCATTACAACAGTGCATTCAAGCTGGAAAGAGTGCACAGTACTTGTCCAGACCCACCATAGAAACCATTTTACTTTGGAGTCACGTGAGTGACTACGTGAAAACCCCGCTTACGACGCATGCGTGCCATATCGCTACACGCATTCGAACTGGTCATCGCTGGAGGAAGGACGTTCCTCCAAATCGGCAGCGGTTGAACCTGCAACAGGAACGTAAGGGAACTTCGTTTTTCTTTACTTACCCTTTTTTATCTAGAAGGCTGATGAAGCTGGCTGGGGAGAGTCTGCAGATTTGCAGTCAGCCAGCAGCGGCCGGGGCCCGTTAATTGCTTTTAAACAGGAACGGAGCCGACTTTAGCGCCAGGACAACGGTCGCTGGAGCAGTTTTCCCGACAACCCGGAAACAGCCCCACAAGTCGTTTAGTGGATTTAATAATTCATGGGTCCGAGGGGCTGGAAGGTGCGGAACTGGCGCGTTAACAGGGGTTCCGCAGGTCTAGAAATAGCGGCGAGCGGTCAGTGCCCGAGAGCACAGAGTACACGTTGGACCCGCTGGACCCGCTGGAGCACCGCAGAGGCAGGGGGGGGGGAACAGACAGCAGCAACAGGCTGAACTCCCGTAATGGGAATAGCTGTGCCAGACTTCCCCCCCCCCCCGACTTTTGCTCCCGTTTTTTCGCGCCCGACTTTTGCTCCCGACTTTCCCTCCCGATTTTTGCTCCCAACTTCGCTCCCGCGCCGGCCCCGGCTGGTCGGGAGAGATAGGCATAATCAGAATCATTGACTTCGAGGAGTCCGACTGTGAATAGCCGCGAGCGACCAGTGCCCGTGCACAGTGGGGGTCGGTTGGAGGGGTTTTAGGAGCAGCCACGAGTCGGACAGAGCAGCAGGGAGCGAGAGGCACAGTCTCCCAATAAGGGAGCGAGTGCAAATCACACCAAAACGGGTGGAAGAAAGAAAGAATCAGCACCACCATCTCCCGAAAGGGAGCGAGTGCAAATCACACCAAAACGGCTGGAGGAGCTCCTCCATGGTGGCTGTCCCGGAAATATGGAGGCTAGCCACAGTGGGCAAAAGGTAAGTCCCACAGCGGTACCCCGTGTGGGGCCACAAGATATCTCTTACTCCTCGGAGGAGAGTGGGCAGGACCAAATTTGGTCAGACCCTGACCAAGGCACAGGTTTACATAACCCTGAAGGAGGGGAGAAAGTGGAATCTGCATTTCACCCTGTGTAGGAAATGGACAGAGCAACGCGTAGAAAGGCTGTAAAGAAGCTGCAGGACGTCAGTGGCGAAGGTGCCGGGGACCTGCAGCAGCAGCCGCCGGCACATGCAACTTGTATGGAGACATGAGCTGTGCCGGATTTAAACCCCGCGCCGGGAAAATCAAATCCTAGACCGGGCGGGAAGGCAAAGCGCAAAGTACATCACTGCGAAAGTGATGTGGAGAAACAGCCTCCGGATACTACTTACAGATACTGAAGTAAGGCTGAGCAGCTGCAGGATATAGCGCAGCCAGCAGCGGGCCACTTTCGCGGAGCTGGGAAACCGGTACGAGTGGCTGCAGCATGTTCGGCCGTCAGCGACAGGTGCCGGGGAGTACCGGGACTGCGAGCAACGGCACAATTATATGGGGCGGCCGGGAGCGACCAGTGCCCGTAGGCATGGGGACCGGCTGCGGCAAAAACCGCGTGCGACTAGTGCCCGAGAGCACGAAGGTCGGCAGGAGCGGTTGGATAAAAGTACATGTCTACACATCACCTGCAAGCCAATACCTTTGCTGAGGTGTTGGCAAGACATTTACCTCCAGGAAATTGTGGGGCTCTGAATGTGGCCAGTGTTAACTGAAGTATTTGGAGACACGTTGGTCAGGATGCTGGCTTCAAATCTGACCAGTTAGCCTTACTCACAGGTGTGCTTTTGTTCCCCTGAAACAGACATTGTTGGAACAGACATTACTGTGTAATCCTGAGATGGGAATGCTATCTATCAGGAATTGTATTGGACTGCTGGATCCTTTAGTCTTAGCAGTAACCAAAAACATAACAGGACAAGGTATTGAACCGAAAGAAAGTTCTAAAGTCCTATCAGCGGGATATTAACGGCCGCACTATTAGAAATAAACATGACACTACTTCACCAGGATGCACTGGCCTTATATGCAAACCTGGAACCTCCCAAACCACTGATATAGAATGTGGAGGTATTCATTACTTGCTCCTTAGTTCAGCATGTACTGAACTGAACGTCATTCAGACAAGGAAGCAACAAATTGAAGCATATAATATCAGACATTATCTAATTCTGAACGCAGTCACGTGTCATTCAAACAATTTATGGGTCATTCTGACAGGCTAATGAAGTAACCGACTGACGCCACTATGGCGCTAGATGTGGGTACATTTGTTAGGCATGGTCATAACCTAACATTAACAGTGACCAGTTTTATGGACACCGGGAGTAGTATGTCAACTATGGGTAGAAACTTACCGGCACCACGTGACTATCTGGCCAACTCTATTTGTAAATTGAATTGAATTCTTATTTTATTCAGACATTTAGGTCTGAACGAAATGATATTGCCTGCAGCCATATAAGATTATAAACAACAGTGGTAGAAGGCAGAACCATTCATCACCATCCATCATAGACCTAACTTACTGGTTCTTTCTAGCAACATGGAGAGTTACCCATGTTACTATCTATATTAACCTATTTATTGTACAATTGAAAGCACCTCTTTTGAAAGCATCTCTAGGACTGACGGACCATAGGCGGAATCTTTTCAGCGGGTCGCAGACAGTCCACTCATTCAACAGTACTTGGTATTCTCTAGAAATAGGACTATATTATTCAAAAACTAAATTAAATAAAATCTTTCCTAATGTTTCACCAATCTGTGATAAATGTCTGTGTCAAGAAGCTACCATAGCGCATTCTTTTGTTTTTTGTACAAAAATCCAAAAATTCTGGCATGGAATATTTGATATTTTTTCAAAATTAATTAAAATAAAACTGGTACCAAAACCAGAATGGATCATTTTTGGGATATCGGAAGGTATCCCTGAATTAAACGTGTATCAGAAGAATTTACTCAATTACGGGCTAATAATGGGGAAAAAAGCTCATACTTAAATTCTGGAAAAATGCGCCCACACCAACAATAAAAATGTGGACATCAAATATGTTTGAAACATTACATCTGGAAGAGATGAGATTCCTCTTAGCAGGTAAAGCAAACCAATTCCAAAAGACGTGGTCTACGTTTATGGACCTATTACAAGCATGAGGTGCAATAGTAATTTTAAAAATAAATAAATAAATAAATGGTATCAGGACCTGGCAATGGGAGGTAAAACAACAAAAACAGACTTGGTTGGTAGTCTTTCTTCGGAGTTTAATGTTATAATAGAGCGATTGTCCTTACTTTCTTTTTCTTTCTTTTCTAGGGTCTACTTTCTTACTTTACTTCCTTCTCTAACTTCTTTTCTAAGGGGCTTTCTTTTCCCAACACTCTCTTGCACTTCACGACTCTTGCGCACCTTCTTTACTTTCCTTACTTCTATCTTTTTCTTAAAGCTTAAAAAAAAAAATGAAGCGGTACAAAAAATGTATTAAGATATATGTGTTGTGTGTTATTGTAATTTACCGTACTTCTAATAAAAATAATTAAAAAAAAAAAAAGAAATAGGAAGTACGTTCATAACTATTATCACCCACTGATCTATAAACAGCCATCTGTTCTGGAATTCCTGGCAAGCCTCCATTACGATGAGAGGCTTAGTCATAGTACCATAATTGCGCCAGGAGTGCTCTGTCTACATACCTGTCGAAGGTACAGAGCGACATTCTGTGGGGACACACACACTGGTAACAAAACTCATTAAGGGCATGTTAAAATTAATCCCCAAGAACTAGGTACATTCATATATGCGATGTGAGTTTTGTACTGACCAAGTTAAGAAACTGGTCTCCAGCTACAGCTCTGTCATTACAGAAACTGACTATGTAAACAGCCATGCTGATGGCCTTGGTCACGGCGCAAAGAGTCCAGTCACTACAGGAACTAAGGCTGGACAACATGATGATTTCATCAGGGAATTAAACCTGTCACATCAATCAAAGGGTCAAACCGAACAGACGGGTCAGCAGGCCTAAAAACAAAGTACAGAGCCTATACGACAGATGGTCGTTGCTGTATTATAACTCATTTACTATCATACATGAAGTATGCTAGATCATCAGAGGGAAGGAATGTCACGTTTATCAGCTACTAATAGCCACTCAAAACAGTGACAGTCCAGATCATCTCTAAATGGCTAAGCTAGTCCTGACAAAGGCTGGAGTGGACTCTAAGGAGAAATTAAATCTTACTCCATCAGGGCTGCAGCTACATTGGCAACTATGAAGCTGGACGTACCAATGGACAAAACCCTCAAGACAGTAGAATGGTCAACGGAGGAAACTATCCAACGACTTTATAACAAACCAGTTATTGAACCTGGAAGAATTGCAGAAACAATTTTAAGTTCTGCATATAATTCACCGCATAAATAGGGGCAATAATTAGAATTAATATTTTACAGTTGGGTTTCAATATCGTATTATGTTTAATGATGTTAACATCATTCTCCCCACAACCAAGGCAGTTGTGAAGCATGGACTCGTTCCACGGCATGAGGTCACAGAGCTTTGAAGTCTTCACGTAGTCACTCACGTGACTCCGAAGTAAAATAGTAAGATTAAACGAGAACTTACCAGTTTGAAGTTTGATCTGTATTTTATGAGGAGGAACGTTGAGGGAATACGTGCCCTCCGCTCCCACCCTCGATTAGTCATATCTTAAACTGGTATCTCTTTGATAATCTTACTATATTAGGTCATTATAGTGTTTCTGTGACCTCACACCGCTGCTTTGAAGGATGACACGCATGCGTCGTAAGCGGGTTCTTCACGTATTCCCTCAACGTTCCTCCTCATAAAATACAGATCAAACTTCAAACTGGTAAGTTCTCGTTTAATCTTACTATTCTATAGGACCCTTCCCCAGAGTGCAAGGCAGCTGGAATGTTTGAATGCAATTGTAAAGACTTCTGAAGAAAACAATTCTTCACACAGAGGGTGGTGGGTGTATGGAACGAGCTGCCAGAGGAGGTAGTTGAGGCAGGGAGTTACCAGGATGCATCACAGCTCGGTTTGGGAACAGCTCCATCCAAGACCGCAAGAAATAGCAGCGAATTGTGGACGCAGCCCAGACCATCACACAAACCAACCTCCCTTCCGTCGACTCCATCTACACCTCACGCTGCCTTGGCAAGGCCAGCAGCATCATCAAGGATGAATCGCACCCTGACCACTCCCTCTTCTCCCCTCTCCCATCAGGCAAAAGATACAATAGACAATAGGTGCAGGAGTAGGCCATTCGGCCCTTCGAGCCAGCACCGCCATTCAATGTGATCATGTCTGATCATCCCCAATCAGTACCCCGTTCCTGCCTTCTCCCCATATCCCCTGACTCCGCTTTCTTTACAATACAATACAATACAATACAATACCTTTTATTTGTCATTTGAACCTCACATGAGGTTCAAACGAAATTTGGTTTCTGCAGCCATACAAAAAAAGAACCAAGACACACACCAACACAATTCAATTCACATAAACATCCATCACAGTGAGTCCTCCTCACTGTGATGGAAGGCAAAACTTAAACATATCTCTCCCCTGCACTCCCCTCTCCCCCCCATGTCAGAGTCAAAGACAGAGTCAAAGCCCCCGGCGGGCGATGTTAAATGTCCCGCAGCCATTAAAGCCACGCCGGGTAATGCAAGGCCACACACCGGGTCTTGGTGTTGGAGCCCCGGCGGGCTCTTGGTGTTGGAGCCCCGGCGGGCGCTCATAAAGTCCCGCGGCCATTCCAAGCCGCGCGGGGCGGTGATGTAGGCCCCGCTCCAGGTAATCTTCAACCCCGCAACTCGGGCGGGAGAAGTCGCCGTTGCGGAAGCCCCGAAAAGCGGTCTCCCACCAGGGACCCGCGGGCTCCCGGTATTACTGTCCACAGACCTGCGGTAGGAGCTTCCGAATCTCCGGGGGTCGGGTCACAGTAGCGCTCCACCACAGCTACACCCGCTCCGGACTCGGCCAGCTCCGTGATGGTGAGTAAATCCGCAGCTCCGCGACTGGAGCCCCAGGTAATTCCTGTTGGAGGCCTCTCCACATTGCAGCCCCAACGACAACGTTATCCCCTTATCATGTAAACAGCTCGATTGTAATCCTGTATTGTCTTCGCTGGCTGGTTAGCACGCAACAAAAAGCTTTTCACTGTACCTCGGTACACGTGACAATAAACTAAACTAAACTGAACTGCCTGTCCAGCTGAGTTACTCGGGCATTTTGTGTCTATATTCGATGTGAATAAATAGTTGTGTCGTTAATGGTCTTATTTCCTCTCCGTTTAAAGGTGGGAGATCTTCAAGCAGCCGCCTGAGGAAAGGATCCCGTTTTGGTCGGACATTGTGCTGGCCTTTCATGTAATGAGTGATTCTGAGTTGAAGCGGTTTCCAGAGACCACCTTTGGATGGATGTATACCACCTTGCTGTGTGAATGCCTCCTGTACCTGCCATGGCTGGAGAAACGGTGAGTCTCGCCTCTCTGATCAAGGAACCCAACATCCATCTACATCAGGGGTCAGCAACCTACGGCCCCCGGGCCGATTGCGGCCCGTCGCCCGAAATCATCCGGCCCGCAGACTTCCGTCATCTGCGGTACCTCCCGGGCCCGTGGCTGCGGCGCCCTGGCGCGGTGATGCAAGGCCACAAGGAGGCCTGCGCTGGCCCCCAAAGATCCTATAGCGAGCAAGATAGATTACTCGATGAAAAAGACGCAGTACGGTCATGGGCAGATTCATGGGTAATTTTCGGCCCCATTTCCGTAACCGGCTTCCGTCCCCGCACCAAAGATCCCGTAGGATAATAGTGCGCAGACGGAAGCCGGTTACGGAAACATCCTCGTAAAAATAAAAGTTATTTGGTAAAAATCTTCTCCTCATTTTCAGAATTTAAATTTATTAACACAAACTGTTCCCCCGTAACGTTGATTACACTGCGAGTCGGGTCGGGTCGAGTCCGGTTACGGAAATGGATGAAAAAAGGCCCACGTTCCGTTCCGTTGTGTACTACACATCAGCCTATTGAATTTAGCAGGCGTGGTCTATCTTGCTCCGCTATAGGTTCTTTGGGTGCGATGATGCAAGGATGCAAGAAGGCCTGCGCTGGCGCCTGCAATGGCGGAGCCGCCGAGCAGCGCCGCCGAGCGCCGAAATCTGGCTGTACCGCGTCCTGCGCAAAGCCACCGGCACGGCCGCGCACCTTCTGTGTCTGGCCTTCACTGTGGGGATCGCGGTTGTCAATAGGCCGGGGACGAGTGAGTGTGAGTATTTGAGCCACTGCCTTCAGGACAGAGCCAAGGCAATGGTCCGTTGGTGCGCCATGTTGGCGAGCGTCCGTAACTAGGGACGCCATGTTGGTGAGTGCCCGTAACTAGGGACGCCATGTTGGTGAGCGCCCGTAACTAGGGACACCATGTTGGCGAGCGCCTGTAACTAGGGACGCATGTTGGTGAACGCCCGTAACTAGGGACGCCATGTTGGTGAGCGCCCGTAACTAGGGACGCCATGTTGGTGAGCACCCGTAACTAGGGATGCCATGTTGGTGATCGCCTGTAACTAGGGACGCCATGTTGATGAGCGCCCGTAACTAGGGACGCCATGTTGGTGAGCGCCCGTAACTAGGGGCCAGGGCTCCGGGTGGCGTCCTCGAAGGGGCGGGATCCAAGTTGAGCACGTGATTTGATGCCTGCCATCCGGGGTGGGATCCACGTGTACACGTGATAGATGTGGCCCGCCATCCGCTCACAGACGTGCGTCCCGGCCCCTATGCAGAACAAGGTTGCCCACCCCTGATCTACGTAAACACTGTAAACGGCTCGATTGTAATCATGTATTGTCTTTCCGCTGACTGGTCAGCATGCAACAAAAGCTTTTCACTGTACCTCGGTACACGTGTCAATAAACTAAACTGAAACTGTCTGTACGGAGTTTGCACGTTCTCCCTGTGACCACGTGTGTTTTCTCCGGACGCTCCGGTTTCCAACCAAAGACGCACAGGTTTTGACGTTAATTGGCTTTGGTAACTGAACTGAACATCCTCACTGGAGGGAAATCAAGTCGTTCAGTCCGGGTGAAAAGGACAAGGTTTTGGTGGCGTTGTGTAGGGTTTTTATTTGTTTGTCTTGGTTTAGAGATACAGCGCGAAACAGGCCATTCAGCCCACTGAGTCCGCACCAACTAGCGATCTTCCAGTACACCAACATAGAAACATAGAAACATAGAAATTAGGTGCAGGAGTAGGCCATTCGGCCCTTCGAGCCTGCACCGCCATTCAATATGATCATGGCTGATCATCCAACTCAGTATCCCGTACCTGCCTTCTCTCCATACCCTCTGATCCCCTTAGCCACAAGGGCCACATCTAACTCCCTCTTAAATATAGCCAATGAACTGGCCTCGACTACCCTCTGTGGCAGGGAGTTCCAGAGATTCACCACTCTCTGTGTGAAAAAAGTTCTTCTCATCTCGGTTTTAAAGGATTTCCCCCTTATCCTTAAGCTGTGACCCCTTGTCCTGGACTTCCCCAACATTGGGAGCAATCTTCCTGCATCTAGCCTGTCCAACCCCTTAAGAATTTTGTAAGTTTCTATAAGATCCCCTCTCAATCTCCTAAATTCTAGAGAGTATAAACCAAGTCTATCCAGTCTTTCTTCATAAGACAGTCCTGACATCCCAGGAATCAGTCTGGTGAACCTTCTCTGCACTCCCTCTATGGCAATAATGTCCTTCCTCAGATTTGGAGACCAAAACTGTACGCAATACTCCAGGTGTGGTCTCACCAAGACCCTGTACAACTGCAGTAGAACCTCCCTGCTCCTATACTCAAATCCTTTTGCTATGAAAGCTAACATACCATTCGCTTTCTTCACTGCCTGCTGCACCTGCATGCCCACTTTCAATGACTGGTGTACCATGACACCCAGGTCTCGCTGCATCTCCCCTTTTCCTAGTCGGCCACCATTTAGATAATAGTCTGCTTTCCTGTTTTTGCCACCAAAATGGAGAACCTCACATTTATCCACATTATACTGCATCTGCCAAACATTTGCCCACTCACCCAGCCTATCCAAGTCACCTTGCAGTCTCCTAGCATCCTCCTCACAGCTAACACTGCCCCCCAGCTTAGTGTCATCCGCAAACTTGGAGATATTGCCTTCAATTCCCTCATCCAGATCATTAATATATATTGTAAATAGCTGGGGTCCCAGCACTGAGCCTTGCGGTACCCCACTAGTCACTGCCTGCCATTGTGAAAAGGACCCGTTTACTCCTACTCTTTGCTTCCTGTTTGCCAGCCAGTTCTCTATCCACATCAATACTGAACCCCCAATGCCGTGTGCTTTAAGTTTGTAAACTAATCTCTTATGTGGGACCTTGTCGAAAGCCTTCTGGAAGTCCAGATACACCACATCCACTGGTTCTCCCCTATCCACGCTACTAGTTACATCCTCGAAAAATTCTATAAGATTCGTCAGACATGATTTACCTTTTGTAAATCCATGCTGACTTTGTCCAATGATTTCACCACTTTCCAAATGTGCTGCTATCCCATCTTTAATAACTGACTCTAGCAGTTTCCCCACTACCGATGTTAGACTAACTGGTCTGTAATTCCCCGTTTTCTCTCTCCCTCCCTTCTTAAAAAGTGGGGTTACGTTTGCTACCCGCCAATCCTCAGGAACTACTCCAGAATCTAAATAGTTTTGAAAGATTATTACTAATGCATCCACTATTTCTGGAGCTACTTCCTTAAGTACTCTGGGATGCAGCCTATCTGGCCCTGGGGATTTATCGGCCTTTAATCCATTTAATTTACCCAACACCACTTCCCGGCTAACCTGGATTTCACTCAATTCCTCCAACTCCTTTGACCCGCGATCCCCTGCTATTTCCGGCAGATTATTTATGTCTTCCTTAGTGAAGACGGAACCAAAGTAGTTATTCAATTGGTCCGCCATATCCTTGTTCCCCATGATCAACTCACCTGTTTCTGACTGCAAGGGACCTACATTTGTTTTAACTA
This sequence comes from Amblyraja radiata, assembly GCF_010909765.2. Taxonomy (NCBI): domain Eukaryota; kingdom Metazoa; phylum Chordata; class Chondrichthyes; order Rajiformes; family Rajidae; genus Amblyraja; species Amblyraja radiata. The sequence continues at coordinate 111,148,461 of NC_045960.1, read as the reverse complement.
ATCTCTTTCTTTTCACATATCTATGTTTCTATGTTTCTAACTTCTTCGAAGTAGACAGACCTTGAGGACATTTCGCAGTGGAGTGGACAAAATGTGTAAGAAAGGACTGCAGATGCTGGTTTAAATCGAAGGTAGACACAAAATGCTGGAGTAACTCAGCGGGACAGGCAGCATCTGCTGCACACACTAGGGTCATTCTGAAGAAGGGTCTCGACCCGAAACGTCGCTCATTCCTTCTCTCCAGAGATGCTGCCTGTCCCGCTGAGTTACTCCAGCATTTTGTGTCTACCTTCGATTTAAACCAGCATCTGCAGTCCTTTCTTACACATTTTGTCCACTCCACTGCTAAATGTCCTCAAGGTCTGTCTACTTCGAAGAAGTTAGAAACATAGAAACATAGAAAGTAGGTGCAGGAGGAGGCCATTCGGCCCTTCGATTGTGATCATGGCTGATCATCCCCAATCAATAACCCGTGCCTGACTTCTCCCCATATCCCTTGACTCCACTAGCCCCTTGAGCTCTATCTAACTCTCTCTTAAATCCATCCAGTGACTTGGCCTCCACTGCCCTCTGTGGCAGGGAATTCCACAAATTCGCGACTCTCTGGGTGAAAAGGTTTTTTCTCACCTCAGTCTTAAATTCTAAGACTTTATTCTAAGACTGTGGCCCCTGGTTCTGTGCTCGACCAACATTGGGAACAGTTCTCCTCCTATCTCCGACGATCAGTCCGAAGAAGGGTCTCGACCCGGGACGTTGCCCATTCCTTCTCTCCAGAGATGCTGCCTGTCCCGCTGAGTTACTCCAGCATTTTGTGTCTACACACTAGAGTTCATTCTTACTGAAGCCAATTAACCTAGAAACCCGAATGTCTTTGTAGCGTGGGAGGAAACTGGAGCACCCGGAGAAAACCCACATGGTCAGAGGGTAAGTAAGTAAGTCAGTAAGTAGGTTTATTGGCCAAGTATTCACATACAAGGAATTTGCCTTGGTGCTCCGCCCACAAGTAACATGACATACAATGATAGTTACGAATGACTCAGAAAACACTAAACATTAATAATAATAAAACATTAATGATAAAACACCATTGATCAAGCATGTGAACCAATAAAATACCAGATCAAACGTAGGCTACAGATTTTTGGCTGTTGAGTAGAGCAACTACTTGTGGATAAAAACTGTTTTTATGTCTGGCTGTGGCAGCTTTGACAATCCGGAGTCGCCTTCCAGAGGGAAGTGATTCAAAGAGTTTGTGGCCAGGGTGAGAGGGGTCAGAGATGATCTTGCCCGCTCGCTTCCTGGCCCTTGCAGTGTACAGTTCATCAATGGAGGGAAGGTTGCAGCCAATAAACTTCTCTGCTGATCGGACGATTCGCTGCAGCCTCCAGGTGTCGTGCTTGGTGACTGAGCCAAACCTTCTCTCATGATGGAGAAGGTGAGAACAGACTCTACGATGGCTGTGTAGAATTGGACCATCATTGCCTGAGGCAGATTGTGCTTCCTCGGCTGCTGCAGGAAGTACATCCTCTGTTGTGCCTTTTTGACTGTGGAGTCGATGGTAGCCCCCTACTTAAGGTCCTTGGAGATGATGGTTCCCAGGAACTTAAAAGACTGTTGTTGTGGTGGTGTTGGTGTAAACGTCCAAACTCCATGCAGACAGCACCCGTAGTCAGGCTGGAACCCGGGTCTCCGCGGCTGTGAGGTAGCAACTCTACCGCTGCCCCATCGGGCAGCAAAACTGACCTCAAAACTGAGATCTTCATCCAGTGAACGATAGTTGGTGATTGGGGAACTTTGATAGATTATTGAGGGGAGATTACAACAGAATCAGATGTCTTCACTTCCATGGCTTACACAGTATTACGATAATCTCTATACTTAGAGCTAAGGCCAGCGAGAAGCTCGAAAGGATTTAATCACTGGAAGTACCGAGGCTCGTGTTGGATTGATTGAATTGATTGAAAGATACACTTTGGAAAAAGGCCCTTCGGCCCACCGAATCCATGCTGACCATCGATCACTCCTACACTAGTTCTATGTCCTACACACTTGAGGCAATTTACAGAAGCCAATTAACCTACAAACCTATAAATATATATAGACCTTGGAGTGCACCTTGATAACAAACTGGGCTGGTCTGTCAACTCTGACGCCCTCTACAAGAAAGGCCAGAGCAGACTATTTTCCTCAGAAGGCTCAGATCCTTCAATGTGCGTAATGATATGCTGCACATGTTTTACAACACTGTGGTTGCAAGTGTCATTTCCTACGCTTTTGTCTGCTGGGGCAACAACATCAGTGTGAAAAACAGCAAGAAGCAAACTGGTAAAACTGGCTAGCTCAGTGCTGGAGGGGAGAGGATGTGCCTGAGAGGCGTAGGAGGCACAAGGTGCAGGCCATCCTTATAGAAACTTACAAAATTCTTAAGGGGTTGGACAGGGTAGATGCAGGAAGATTGTTCCCGATGTTGGGGAAGTCCAGAACAAGGGTTCACAGTTTAAGGATAAGGGGGGAAATCTTTTAGGACCGAGATGAGGAAAACATTTTTCACACAGAGAGTGGTGAATCTGTGGAACTCTCTGCCACAGAAGGTAGTTGAGGCCAGTTCAATGGCTATATTTAAGAGGGAGTTAGATGTGGCCCTTGTGGCTAAAGGGATCAGGGGGTATGGAGAGAAGGCAGGTACAGGATACTGAGTTGGATGATCAGCCATGATCATATTGAATGGCGGTGCAGGCTCGAAGGGCCGAATGGCCTACTCCTGCACCTATTTTCTATGTTTCTATGTATCCTGGAAAACCCCGGGCATCCACTCCATGTAATTCTGGAGAGTCAAAAGAGCACACGGAACATCAACTGGCTCCTCTCCCTGCGCTGGAGCACGGAGCGGTTCAGGAGATCCTTCACCCCTGCAGCCATTAGATTTTATATTACTGACCGCTAGGCTGTAAGGGGATGCGTTTGCATTTTTAATAGTTGGTCTTTTTAAGTATTTATTGCTCTCAGGTATTGTCCATATTTTCTGTCTGCTTTCGTTCTAAATGCTTGGGTTTGTTGGTTGGGGGCTTCTGGACATCTGAATTTCCCTGAGGGGATCAATAAAGTATTTCTTCTTATTATTATTATTATTATTAACCAGTGGGTCAGGCAGCATCGCTGGAGAGAAGGAATAGATGACGTTTTGGGTCGAAACTCTTCTTCAGACTAGCCAGTCTGTAGAAGGGTTTCGACCCGAAAAGTCATCTATTCCTTCTCTCCAGAGGTGCAGTCTGACCCGTAGAGTTACTCCAGCACTTTGTGTCCATCTTTGGTGTAAACCAGCATCTGCAGTTCCTTCACACACATTTATCCGACCACTCCTGGACATCTTTGGGATGGGGGAGGAAACCAGAGCACCCGGAGAAAACCCACGTGGTCACAGCTCCGAGGGATCCGGTTTCCTCCCACCACCCAAAGATATACAGGAGTTGTAGGATGAATGTACGGGTGTCAGGGTCATTACGGGGAGAAGGCAGGAGAATGGGGTTAGGAGGGAGAGATAGATCGGCCGTCCTTGTTCATCAGTCAATGAAAGTAAGCATGCAGGTACAGCAGGCAGTGAAGAAAGCGAATGGCATGTTGGCCTTCATAACAAGAGGAGCGGAGTATAGGAGCAAAGAGGTCCTCCTGCAGTTGTACTGGGGCCTAGTGAGACCACACCTGGAGTATTGTGTGCAGTTTTGGTCTCCAAATTTGAGGAAGGACATTCTTGCTGTTGAGGGAGTGCAGCGTAGGTTCACAAGGTTAATTCCCGGGATGGCGGGACTGTCATATGCTGAGAGAATGGAGCGGCTGGGCTTGTACACTCTGGAGTTTAGAAGGATGAGAGGGCATCTTATTGAAACACGTAGGATTATTAAGGGATTGGACACGCTAGAGGCAGGAAACATGTTCCCGATGTTGGGGGAGTCCAGAACCAGGGGCCACAGTTTAAGAATAAGGGATAGGCCATTTAGAACGGAGACGAGGAAACACTTTTTCACACAGAGAGCGGTGCCTTTGACAACACAAAATTAAAGCATGAGAAGATATTTAAATTAAATTATTGCATGCTGAAGATTTTTACCAAAGAACTTTTATTTTTACGAGGATGTTTCCGTAACCGGCTTCCGTCTCCGCACTAGTTATCCTACGGGATCTTTGGTGCGGAGACGGAAGCCGGTTACGGAAACGGGGCCGAAAATTACCCACGAATCTGCCCATGACCGTACTATGGTCTTTTTCGTCGAGTGGACCATCTTGCTCGCTGTAGGATCTTTGATCGTAGGTGGGCGTAGATAGTCGTGGGTCGGTAACAGGCCCGAGAACAAAATTGCAAATATGACATCATTTTATCGTGTGATCATTTTCCGCTTGTAGCTAGTCAAAGTTGATCTTAGGTGTGGGAGACTGAGGTCGAGGGAGGTCGTAGACATAGTCGTAGGAGGTGTTTAAGAAGGAACTGCAGATGCTGGAAAATCGCAGGTAGACAAAAATGCTGGAGAAACTCAGCGGGTGCAGCAGCATCTATGGAGCGAAGGAAATAGGCGACGTTTCGGGACGAAACGTTGCCTATTTCCTTCGCTCCATAGATGCTGCTGCACCCGCTGAGTTTCTCCAGCATTTTTGCGCATAGTCGTAGGAGGTCTTTTACTTCGGCGAGTCAACACGACCGTTGACATTTTTTTTCAACTCGTCTAGGGTCTTCTAAACTCGTGGATTAGGTCGTCCAAGTGGGACAGGCCCGTTAGTGTTAACCCAGGAGAGGGCCCGGTGGAGTCGCAGGACCACTTTCTGCCACCAGGTGTCACACACGAGCTTCACCAGTGGCAGAGCCCACACACTGTGTCTCCATTGTCACAGAATGCTGGAGTAACTCAGCGGGACAGGCAGCATCCCCGGAGAGAAGGGATGGGTGACGTTTCTGGGTCGACACCCTTCTTCAGACCAATTCAGCTGTCGGCCCAGGTCACATAGATTCAGTTCCCGATCTGTTTATCTTCACATATACCAGGGTGCATTTAAATTCCTTCCTTCTCCCCTTGCCTTCTCTCCGGAGATGCTGCCTGTCCCGCAGAGTTACTCCAGCATTTTGTGTCTATCTTCGGTATGTACCGGCATCTGCAGTTCCTTCCCACACATCTTAACTGCCTGTACATGATCCACATGCCCCCATTCACTACATTTATCTGTGTGGCCATCTAAAAGCAAATACTAACATAGATACATAGATACATAGAAAATAGGTGCAGGAGTAGGCCATTCTGCCCTTCGAGCCTGCACCGCCATCCAATATGATCATGGCTGATCATCCAACTCAGTATCCTGTACCTGCCTTCTCTCCATACCCCCTGATCCCTTTAGCCACAAGGGCCACATCTAACTCCCTCTTAAATATAGCCAATGAACTGGCGTCAACTACCTTCTGTGGCAGAGAATTCCAGAGATTCACCACTCTCTGTGTGAAAAATGTTTTCCTCATCTCGGTCCTAAAAGATTTCCCCCCTTATCCTTAAACTGTGTGACCCCTTGTCCTGGACTTCCCCAACATCGAGAAAAATCTTCCTGCATCTAGCCTGTCCAACCCCTTAAGAATTTTGTAAGTTTCTATAAGAATTTTATAAGTTTCTCCCATGCCGTCTCACCGGAGAATCTGCCTGCCCCGCAGAGTGACGCCCCTGTCCCACTTAGGAAACCTGAACGGAAACCTCTGGAGACTTTGCGCCCCACCCAAGGTTTCCGTGCGGTTCCCGGAGGTTGCAGGTGGTTCCCGGAGGTTGCCGGAGGTTGCAGATAGTGGAAGCAGGTAGGGAGACTGACAAAAACCTCCGGGAACCGCACGGAAACCTTGGGTGGGGCGCAAAGTCTCCAGAGGTTTCTGTTCAGGTTTCCTAAGTGGGACAGGGGCATTACTCCAGCATTTTGTGTCTATCTTCAGTATGTACCGGCAACGGCAGTTCCTTCCCACACATCTTAACTGCCTGTATATGGTCCACATGCCACCATTCTCTATATTTATCTGTGTGGCCATCTAAAAGCAAATACTAACATTTAGATGGACAAAAATGCTGGAGAAACTCAGCAGGTGAAGCAGCATCTATGGAGCGAAGGAAATAGGCAACGTTGTGGGCCGAAAGATAGCGGAGTCAGGGGATATGAGGAGAATGCAGGAACGGGGTACTGATTGGGGATGATCAGCCATGATCACATTGAATGGCGATGCTGGCTCGAAGGGCCGAATGGCCTACTCCTGCACCTATTGTCTATTGTCTATTGTTATGGGGAGAAGGCAGGAGAATGGGGTTAGGAGTGAGAGGTAGATCTGCCACGATTTAATGGCAGGCGTAGACTTGATGGGCCGAATGGCCTAATTCTGCTCCATTTGTTTTTGAACATGAGCTTTACACCAGTGTTTTGTGATTTATTGCCCCTTCACTGGCACACTGCCCAGACCTGCCAAGTATTCTTGGACAAGCTGGAGGCAGGAAACATGTTCCCAATGTTGGGGGAGTCCAGAACCAGGGGCCACAGTTTAAGAATAAGGAGTAAGCCATTTAGAAAGGAGACGAGGAAACACTTTTTCTCACAGAGAGTTGTGAGTCTGTGGAATTCTCTGCCTCAGAGGGCGGTGGAGGCAGGTTCTTTCAAGAGGGAGCTAGATAGGGCTCTTAAAGATAGCGGAGTCAGGGGATATGGGGAGAAGGCAGGAACGGGGTACTGATTGTGGATGATCAACCATGATCACATTGGATGGCGGTGCTGGCTCGAAGGGCCGAATGGCCTACTCATGCACCTATTGTCTATTGTTTATTGACTGGTGAAAGGATCTAGGGAGTAGATAGGGCCAAAGATGTTCTGGTCGGGTTGCTCCTAGGCCCGGCCAAGCTGGCCATCCGCAAATCACGGGGCCAGTCGGAAGGGGGCTCTGCCCGAGCCAGATGTTTACCCCTTTACCGGGGTTGTACACTAGTTATTGGAATATTTGTAACAGTCATTTAATAATAATAATAATAATAATAATAATAATAATAATAATAATAATAATAATAATAATAATAATAATAATAATAATAATAATACTATATTTTATTGTCATTGCACAGAGGTACAACAAGATTAGTTTATGCAGCTTCCATCCCATATCATAACTTTATTAGCTAAAAATGTAGACACCCAGAGAAACAAGAATTTAAAAATGATGATTTTGTTACATGGTGGTGGGAACGTCACCACAGTTTTGTTTTTTTTTGGTTTTAGTATCGTGTTGAAATTAAATAAATTATTTTTTGAGACAATAAAAAAAAGAACATTGTATTTCCTGGGTGTTGGTTGCATTGATGAATAGAAACATAGAAAATAGGTGCAGGAGTAGGCCATTCGGCCCTTCGAGCCTGCACCGCCATTCATTATGATCATGGCTGATCATCCAACTCAGTATCCCATCCCTGCCTTCTCTCCATACCCCCTGATCCCTTTAGCCACAAGGGCCACATCTAAATCCCTCTTAAATATAGCCAAAGAACTGGCCTCAACTACCTTCTGTGGCAGGGAATTCCAGAGATTCACCACTCTCTGTGTGAAAAATGTTTTTCTCATCTCGGTCCTAAAAGATTTCCCCCTTATCCATATTCTTAAACTGTGACCCCTTGTTCTGGACTTCCCCAAGATTGTGAACAATCTTCCCGCATCTAGCCTGTCTAACCCCTTAATGTGCCGTTGTGGTTTGCAGGCTGAAGGAGGCGGGAGTCCAGATGGAGTCGGGGAAGGTGACGGACCTGTGGGAGCTGGAGGGGAAGTACGAGGTGGTGGTGAACTGCGCTGGTCTGGGCGCGGGTCCACTGGCGGGCGACCCGCTACTGTACCCGGTGAGGGGGCAGGTCCACAAGGTCCACGCCCCCTGGTTGAAGCACTTCGTCCGCCGCGGAGACGGCAGCGCCTACATCTACCCGGGCCTGACGGGCGTGACCCTGGGCGGGACCTGGCAGGCGGGCGACTGGAGGCTGGACCCCGACGCGGGGGACGAGCGCTCCATCCTGGCCACCTGCAGCGTGTACGAGCCCAGCCTGGCCCGCTGCCGGCGGCTGGGCGACGCTGGCGTGGGGCTGCGACCCACCCGCCGGGGGCTCAGGCTGGACAGGGAGAGGCTGGAGCGGGGGGGCCGTTCAATGCGGGTGGTCCACAACTACGGCCACGGTGGGGCGGGGGTCTCCCTGCACTGGGGGATGGCCAGGGAAGCTGCCCGTCTAGTGAAGGAGGCCGTGGCCCAGATTAGACCCCAACCCACCCATACAACGTCCAAACTGTGAGACCCCCTCCCATCAATAGACCACAACACTCAGTCCCCACTGCCCACAGGTTAACCCTGTCCCACATGGTGGCACTCGGTGGAGGTTCAGTAGAGAATCCCACACACACACACACACACACAATCAATGGGAGATATCGCAACCCGAAACGTCACCAATTCCTTCGCTCCATAGATACTGCCTCACCCGCTGAGTTTCTCCAGTATTTTTGTCCACAATCTATTTATCACATGTACAACTGGGCAGTTAATTTATGTTTGCATATTTACACATAGCAACATAGACAATAGGTGCAGGAGTAGGCCATTCGGCCCTTCGAGCCAGCACCGCCATTCAATCTGATTTGGCGCCATGTTTATCACACAGAGAGTTGTGAATCTGTGGAATTCTCTGCCTCAGAGGGCGGTGGAGGCCGACTGGACTTTGGAACAATAGACAATAGGTGCAGGAGTAGGCCATTCGGCTTTTCGAGCCAGCACCGCCATTCAACGTGATCATGGCTGATCATCCCCAATCAGTACCCCGTTCCTGCCTTCTCCCCATATCCCCTGACTCCGCTATCTTTAAGAGCTCTATCTAGCTCTCTCTCACAACCCAACAGTATTAATATTGACTTCTCCCACTATAGGGAACCTCCATAAAATACCTCACATAGGAACCACATACAGAGCTACCTCAAGGAATGTCAGAGGATACTTAGAAATGTGCTAGATAGAGCTCTAGGGGGGAGCGGAATCAAGGGATATGGGGAGAAGGCAGGCACAGGGTTCTGATTGTGGATGATGAGCCATGATCACAATGTATGGCGGTGCTGGCTCGAAGGGCCGAATGGCCTACTCCTGCACCTATTGTCTATGTGTCACACCTGCAGCTCCCAGTTAGACTCACTTAGAGTCACAGTGATACATCGTGGAAACAGGCCCTTCGGCCCAACTTGCCCACACCGGCCAACATGTTCTATCTACACTAGTCCCACCTGCCTGCAATTGGTCTATATCCCTCCAAACTTGTCCTATCCATGTACCTGCTTAAGTGTTTCTCAAATATTGGGATAGTCCCAGCCTCAACTACCTCCTCTGGCAGCTTGTTCCATACACCCACCACCCTCTGTGTGAAAAGGTTGCCCCTCAGATTCCTATTATATCTTTTCCCCTTCACCTTAAACCTGTGTCCTCTGGTCCTCGATTCCCCTACTCTGGGCAAGAGACTGTGTATGTCTACCAGATCTATTCCTCCCATGATTTTATACACCTATATAAGATCACCCCTCATCCTCCTGCGCTCCAAGGAATAGAGTCCCGGCCTGCTCAACCTCTCCCTGTAGCTCATACCCTCGAGTCCTGGCAACATCCTCGTAAATCTTCTCTGCACCCTCTGCAGTTTCTTCCTACACGAAAACAGGCCCTTCAGCCCAACTTGTCCATGCTAGCCATCTAAGCTAGACCACTTTGCCCTCGTTTGGCCCATATCCTAACCCTAACCCTCTAAACCTTTCCTATACATGTACCTGTTCAAGGGTCTATTAAATGTTGTTATAGTCCCTGCCTCAGCTATCTCCTCCGGCTGCTCGTTCCATACACCCACCACCCTGTGTGTGAAAATGTTGCCCCTCAGGTTCCTATTTAATCTTGCCCCTCTCACCTTAAACCTATGCCCTCTGGTTCTCGATTCCTATACTCTGGATAAAAGACTATGCATTTACCTTATTAATTGGCAGTGGAGGCCAATTCTCTGGATGCTTTCAAGAGAGAGCTAGATAGGGCTCTTAAAGATAGCGGAGTCAAGGGATATGGGGAGAAGGCAGGAACGGGGTACTGATTGTGGATGATCAGCCATGATCACATTGAATGGCGGTGCTAACATGAGGGGCCGAATGGCCTACTCCTGCACCTATTTTCTATTTTTTTATTGTCTATTTCTTGATCTAATGCACCTCTATAAGATAGACAATAGACAATAGGTGCAGGAGTAGGCCATTCGTCCCTTCGAGCCAGCACCGCCATTCAATGTGAACAAGGTCGTGCTGTGGGAACCCACCCATGGAAGACATGGCCCGGGACGGCCGTTCGAGACGATGCTGGTGACGTTGATGGAAGACACACGTGTAGAGACAAAAGAGGAGTTCGCCGGCTGCACGGAGGACAGAGACGTGTGGGGCGTCCGTCACCGCGCCGTCGGAAACCAGCGTCACCGCGCCCGTCGGAAACCAGCGTCACCGCGCCCGTCGGAAACCAGCACCACTGCCTCGCTAATGTCTTCAACAAATTAATAATAAATAAGTAATAATAATACACACACTGGGGACAATTTTTACATTTATACTGTAGGTTGGTTATTGCATGTGAACCAATCATAGTAGAAATAGCATCACTAACCCCACCCTACTGTACGATTGATGCTAACACAAACACCCACTTCATACATTAGTCAGTCTTGGAAGCGGTAACGATGAACTAACAACTAACGACATGCTGTACAGATATAAGGTCGTTACTGATTAAAGATGATCTTGATCTCCAGATTGTGTAGTCTGCTTATTTACATTTACCAAGCCAATTAACCTACAAACCTGCACGTCTTTGGAGCGTGGGAGGAAACCGAAGGTCACGGGGAGAACGCACAAACTCCATACAGACAGCACCCGTAGTCGGGATCGAACCCGGGTCTCCGGCGCTGCATTGGCTGTAAGGCAGCGACTCTACCCGCTGCACCACCATGACGACCGCCTTCATGTACAAATCAATGCAAGTATGAAGACGTGCTCTGTACATCTCACAGGGCAGCGGTAGAGTTGCTGCCTCACAGCGCCAGAGGCCCAGGTTCCACCCTGACTGCAGGTGCTGCCTGTACGGAGTTTGTACTTTCTCCCCGTGACCTGCGTGGGTTTTCTCCAGGTGCTCCGGTTTTCTCCCACACTCTCCGAAGATGTGCAGGTTTGTAGATTAATAGTAAGATTAAACGAGAACTTACCAGTTCGAAGTTTGATCGTCATTTTATGAGGAGTAACGTTGAGGGATTACGTGAAGAACCCCGCCAGGACGCATGCGTGTCATTCTTCAAAGCAGCGGTGTGAAATCACAGATAACATTAATGACTGAACATAATAAGATTAGAGAAGCAAGGCAAGGCAAGGCAACTTTATTTATATAGCACATTTCATACACGAGGCAGACTCAAAGTGCTTCACATAAAAACATGTCATACAATAAAATGAAATAATAAAATGAAATAAAATAGAAGAATTAAAAGAAAAGAAAAGCAAAATTAAAAATGCATTATAGAAAAGTGCAAAAGTTAAAAGTGCAATGTAGTTAAGATTTAGCTGAAAGCTAAAGTAAACATAAAAGTTTTCAGTCTTGTTTTAAAAGTGGTCAAAGTTGAGGCAAGTCTTAAATCTTCAGGAAGTTTATTCCAGCTGTTTGTTGCATAGTAACTAAATCCTGCTTTCCCATGTTTTGTATTTACTCTGGGAATCACTAACAGATTGGTTTCAGAAGATCTTAGCGGTCTAGAAGGCTTATATAGTGGAAGCATGTCAGTGATATACTTTGGTCCTAAACCATGTAGTGATTTATAGGTGAGCAGCAGGATTTTGAAATCAATTCTCTGACATACAGGGAGCCAATGTAAGGATTTAAGAATTGGTGTAATGTGTTCAAATTTTTTGGTCTTTGTTAGAACTCTAGCAACAGCGTTCTGAACAAGCTGTAGCTGCCTGACAGTTTATTTCGGAAGACCTGCAAGGAGACCGTTACAATAATCTAGCCTACTAGTAATAAAGGCATGTACAAGTTTTTCTAAGTCTTGAGCTGACATGAGTCCTCTTAATCTTGCTATGTTTTTGAGGTGATAGTAGGCCGATTTTGTTACTGATTTGATGTGACTGTCGAAATGTAAATCTGAATCCATAATAACCCCAAGATTTCTGGGTTTGTTTGAAGTTTTCAGGGACAGAGAGTGAAGGTGTTGGGTTACTTTAAGCCTTTCTTTTTTAGCACCAAAAACAATTATCTCCGTTTTGTCCTTATTTAGTTGGAGGAAATTTTGGCACATCCAGTCTTTGACTTGCTCAATGCACTGGCACAGCAGATCTATGGGGCGATAGTCATTTGGTGATAGTGCTATATAGATTTGAGTGTCATCGGCATAGCAGTGGTGGTCAATATTATTATTTCACATGATTTGCCCTAGTGGGAGCATGTAGATGTTGAATAAAGAGGGCCCTAAGATCGAACCTTGCGGGACTCCACACGTCACGTTGGTTGGTTCTGATACAAAGTCGCCAATGGAAACAAAATAGTTCCTATCTTGTAGATATGACCTGAACCAACTTAAGACTGTGCCTGAGAGCCCCACCCATTTTTCCAACCTGTCCAAATGTATTGAGTAATCAACAGTGTCGAATGCAGCACTGAGGTCTAATAGCATTAATATTGAAACTTTGCCAGAGTCTGTGTTAAGACGGATGTCGTTTACAACTTTAATAAGAGCGGTCTCGGTGCTATGAAGAGGTCGAAATCCTGACTGGAAGTTGTCGTAGCAGCCAGTTGAAGCCAGGAAGTGATTAAGTTGCTGGAGGACAACTTTCTCAATGATTTTACTTATGAAAGATAGGTTTGAAATTGGTCTATAGTTGTTAATAATAGAGGCATCTAGGCTCCGCTTTTTTAAAAGAGGTTTAATAACTGCAGTTTTCAAGGCTTTTGGGAAATTGCCTGATTGAAGAGAGCTGTTAACTATTTGCAGTATGTCTATTGCTAGGCAGTCAAAAACATTCTTAAAGAAGTTGGTAGGTAAAGCATCAAGGCAGCAGGTGGATGGCCTTAGTTGTGTCACCGTTTCCACAAGAGTTTTAGAGTCTATGACATTAAAGCATGTCATCATTGCCACGTTACTTTTGCCGAAACAGGGTGGTGATCCAACATTTTTGTTTGAAGCGGTGATATTGATGGCACGTCTGATGCTTTCAATTTTATCAGTATAAAAGAATGCAAACTCATTGCATTTCTGCGTGGAATGGAGTTCAGGTGGTATTTGTGTTGGGGGGTTGGTCAGTCTGTCAACAGTTGCAAATAGGGTTTTTGCCTTATTAGTGTTGTTGTTAATGATATTGGAGAAAAACGTTTCTCTAGCACTTTTTAAGTCTAAATTGTAGGCACGGAGGCTCACTTTATAGATGTCATGGTGAATATGAAGTTTTGTTTTCCGCCAGATGCGCTCAGCTTTCCGGCATTCTCTTTTCTGGGCTGTTACAAAAGCAGCTTTTATCCAGGCTGCCTTTTGCTTACCAGAAATCGTTTTAACCGTAACAGGTGCAATGACATCTATAACTTTCACAATTTTGGAATTAAAATTATCTACAAGATCATCAGCAGAACATGGGTTTAGAGGTGGTAACAAGGAGATGGCATTTTTAAAGAGTACATTAGAATGATCATTTATATACCGTTTTTTAACAGTATTTGATTTTGTCTGTATGACGGGAATAAAAGATATATTAAAGAAAACACAGAAGTGGTCAGACAATGAAGGATCAGTCACGAAAATATCAGAAACATTGAGACCCTTTGTGATAATTTGAGAGAAGAGGATACCAATTGAACTTTATGATCAAGGGTGGGAGCGGAGGGCACGTAATCCCTCAACGTTACTCCTCATAAAATGACGATCAAACTTCGAACTGGTAAGTTCTCGTTTAATCTTACTATTTTACTTCGGAGTCATGTGAGTGACTACGTGAAGATTTCAAAGCTCTGTGATTTCATGCCGTGGAAACGAGTCCATGCATCACATCTGCCTTAATTGACTAAGGGAGGAATTGTGTTAACATATTTAAACATGAATCCGACATTGAAAACCCATGATAAATTTATTAACAACAGTTTATAGCCCCTATTTCATGGGGTGAAATCATATTACAGAACTTAAAATTGTTTCTGCAAAAGTTCCAGGTTTAACCACTGGTTTATAGTAGAATTGTTGGAACGTTTTTTCCCTAGACCATCCTGCTGTCTCCAGGATTTGGTCCATCGGTACGTTCAATTCCATAGCTGCCGATATAGCTGCAGCCCTGGTGGAATGAGATTTGAATATGTTAGTATCCACCCCAGCTGTTGTTAAAACCTGTTTCAGCCATCTGGAAATAGTTTGAACCGACACCTTTTTGTGGGGTTGTTTGTGGCTGATTAGTAGTGCCATCTCATTGCCTCTGATATTTTTGGTGTTCTCTATGTATAACAATAAATGTCTTATTATATAGAGACGATCATCTATAGGGTAAGCCCTAAATTCTATTTTGAGGCCTGATGAGATTGAGGTCTGTTCTGTTTGACTAATTTGTGAATATGAAAAATTATATTTCTTGTTGAAGAAGTCATATCGTCCAGCCTTAACTTATGTAAAGACTGTACCCTTTGTGCTGAGACCAAAGCCATCAGCATTACTGTTTTATGCGTCAGTTTTTGCAGGGACAGAGCTGTTGCTGGAGACCAGTTCCTTAGCAACGTTAGGACAATACTCACATCCCATATATGAGAGTACCTGGTTCTTGGGGGATTGGTATTAAAAATTCCCCTCATAAGTTTGGTTACCAGGGGGTGAGTCCCAACAGAATGACGCTCTGATCCTCGCCACAGATATACTGAAAGGGCACTTCTGGCGCAGTTAATGGCATTATAACAAAGCCCCTCATCATAATGGAGGCCTGCCAGGAATTCCAGAACAGACGTTATGTTCATCGTGCTGTAAGTGATGTTGTTTCTGTGACAATATATCTCCCAATTCCTGATGTATACCAGATATTGTTTTTTGGTGGACTGCCTGTGGGCCGCTGAGATAATGTTCAATGTTCGGTCCGTCAGTCCCAGTTCCAGTAGAGGTTTCTTTAGACTCTACAAATTAATAAGTTTGTCGTATTATGACATGGATGGCTATCCCCCGTTACGGGATGAACCAACAAATCTGTTTGTTTCAGGACTGTGATACATGGTTCTAAGTCCATGTCGAGTATCACAGGGAACCATGGTTGAGTAGGCCAATCAGGCACTACCAAAATACCAGACGCCGAGTCTTGTTGTATTTTGCGTAATACCCGACTGATGAGGCAGAAAGGAGGGAATGCATAGAAAAACAATTTCCCCCAATGCAGCGAAAAGGCATCTATCGCTGATGCCCCAGGGTCTGGTTCCCAAGAAACATTGTTTGGTAACTGGTGATTGAGTCTAGATGCAAATAGATCGATATCTGGTATTCCGTACCGTGCTACAATATCAGCAAATACTTTTTGATCCAACATCCATTCGATGTTTTCATTGAATTTGCGTGACCTGGTGTCTGCCACTGAATTGAGGTTACCTGGTAGGTAAGTAGCTGATATCCAAATATTTTTCTGAATACACCATTGCCAAATTGTATTAGCCAGATTGTCACATGATGTCGATTTGATTCCACCCATATGGTTAATATATGCCACCACGGTGGTATTGTCAATCTGTAGTCTAACATGCTGGTGATATATTCCAGAACAGTATGACTTTAGGCCATAGAACGCACCCAACATTTCCAGGTAGTTTATGCCAAGTGTCTGAAGTAATGATGCCTCCTGTGCATTCCATCTACCTCCACAGCTAGAGGTGGAGTTGGTAGCACCCCAACCAAGCATCAGTTTGTAGCACCCCACTGGCATCAGTTTGTAGCACCACTGAGGGGTTGCTGACAATGATAGGGCAGGAACAATGCCGAATGTTATCCCTCCACCATTTTAATTCCATAATTGCTTTGATTGGTAGCTTCATTGGTCTGTCGAAATGACCAGCATTAATTTTGAGTGCTTGTATTTTTGCCCTTTGTAAATTTTGATAATACAAAGGTCCAAATTGTGTGGCTGGAAAAGCAGCCACTATTTTGCCAATTACCCTTGCTACCAATCTAATAGATGGTTCACTGATGTCAATGAGGTTGTTGCAGGCCTCAGTTAAGACTGTAGCCTTGTCCTTTGGTAAAGTCACCGACATGTGAACTGAGTCAATTGTGAACCCCAAATAATCCATTATGGTGGAAGGCGTTAGTTTAGATTTAACTGGATGGATGATAAACCCCAGTTTCTCAAACAATTGTTTGGTGGCTGATACAGCTAGTTTAGCTAATTCCAAAGTTTTGCCCACAATTGATATATCATCCAGGTAGGCCATGACCATATGTTTTTGTTTCCGAAGAAACGCTAGGGCTGGTTTCAAAATTTTGGTAAACAGCCTGGGGCTGATGTTAAACCATTGGGTAGAGCTCTATACTGCCAGAGCTGCCCCATCCAGTTGAATTTTAAATAACATCTGTGATCAGTCCGTATAGGCACTGAATAGTAAGCATCTTTTAGGTCGATGCTAGCCATGAAGTAGCCTGTGGAAATCAATTGTTTGGCAGTAACAAAGGTTTCCATTTTGAAATGAATATACTGCACAAATGTATTCAATTTGGTCAAATCTATGATGATGCGACAACCACCATCTTTTTTGTTTTTGGTAAAGATATTAGACACAGATTCCAGAGAATTGTGTTGGGTTTTTTCAATACCCCCTTAGCGTGAGTCTCACCAGTTCAGCATGTGCTTCTGATTTTTCTTTTCGTGAAAGTACGAGCGTCGCTTCGGTACATGCTGAACTGGCGGGGCTATTTTTGTGCACAAATTCAATGGTATATCCCTGGATACTGTTTAGGATATAAGTGTCTGTTGTCAATGCACTCCATGCCTCCCAAAAGAAGTGTAATCTCCCACCGATATGTGTATTATCCACACTTCCTATAATTTGTAAGGGACCAGACCCACCTACCTCCATGGTTACCAGTGGAAAGTTTACTTCTTCCTGTGTAGTCTTCGAGGAGTTTGAGGCGCCGGTGGCTGGGTTTGGGTTTGGGGTTTGCGCATTTTCCACGAAGGCCGGTCTAGGCCATGGCCTAAAAAAGACCGCTGTCCTGTATGTCCGGCCTTTGAGCTTTCACCAGCTTCTGATTGTCTTGCTCTGCTGGTGGGTGCGTAAGGGTGCTGTCTTTGAGTGTAGGAGGTCCTTCCTGTTGTCGCCTCCACTGTGCGAGCGAATGCTGTGATCCCTGCTGTTAGAAATTTTGGTACTTTCTGGAGTTTTACATCCAGGCTTCTAACTCCTGCTCCGACGTGTTTCCAAATACAATTGTTCACCACTGGAACATTCAGGGATACACAAATTCCTGGTGCCAAATATTTGGCAGTGGTGTCCATCACAGCCTGTTCCTGTAGTTGCTTGAATGATAGGAAATTGTAAGATTAAACGAGAACTTACCAGTTTGAAGTTTGATCTGTATTTTATGAGGAGTTACGATGAGGGATTACGTGAAGAACCCGCTCAGCACGCATGCGCGGCATATTTCAAAGCAGCGGTGTGGAATCACAGATAGACACAGTTATTGAAGTAAACATAGTAAAGATAAGGAGACATCAGTTTATGAATTTGACCCATATTAATGAGGGTGGGAGCGGAGGGCACGTAATCCCTCATCGTAACTCCTCGTAAAATACAGATCAAACTTCAAACTGGTAAGTTCTCGTTTAATCTTACTATTTTACTTCGGAGTCACGTGAGTGATTCCGTGAAGATTTCAAAGCTCTGTGATTTCAAACCGTGTAACAGTTATTACTACATCACTGCCGAAGTCTTTGAGGGAGGAAGTGTGTTATCGTAACCAACCAATGAATCTGTTTGTAGAAAAACACAATGGTATTTTTTAACAATAACAACAAAGAAATTAAATTGCTCCCCTGGGCTTAAATTAAATATTTGCAGTCTGTAAATCTTTCCTGCAAATAAAACAGGTTTTGCCAACGGCTTATTATAAAATTTCTCAACGGTCTTTCCCCCCACCATCCTGCTGTAGCCAGGATGTGGTTTATAGGCACGTCCATTCTTTTAGCCATCGACGTGGATGCTGCCCTGGTGGAATAAATTTTGTACATGTTAGTTTTTATCCCAGCAGCTTTTAGCACCTGCTTGAGCCATCTCGAAATGGTTTGGCTCGTCACCCGACCATAAGGTTTTTTATGACTGACCCACAAGGCTTTTCATCCCCCTCGAGTATTTTGGTTGTGTCTATGTAGGATAGTAGGGTCATGGCACATATCCGTGTTTCTGGCGGGTAAGCCCGGAATTCCACGACTGGATTAGGTGTTCCTGGTCTGCTCTGTTTGATCATTCCCTGGATAACGACAGAGATCTGGTCTGGAGCTGTGAGCATGGTGTCCAGTTGCAAAAGGTGTAGTGACTGGACCCTCTGTGCAGATACAAGTGCCATCAACATGAGTGTTTTGAGCATAGATGGTTCCAGGTTGAGGGATCTGGCTGGTGGCCATCCCCTGAGGTATGTCAGGACCACACTGACATCCCATATATGGGTGTACCTTGGTCTAGGGGGTTAGAGTTGTAAATACCCTTCATTAGTTTGACCACCAGCGGGTGGGACCCCATGGCCTGTTGTCCTGGAGCTGGTTTTAAATAGACAGGCAGGGCAATTCTAGCTGTGTTGATGGCTCTGTAGCTGAGTCCTTCATCGTGGTGAAGGTTCGCCAGGAATTCCAGTACGTTGGTAACTGTAGCGGTTGAGTAGGTGGTCCCTGTATCCAAGCAGTACTTCTCCCATTTTTTTATGCTGGACAAGTGCTGTTTTTTAGTGGATGTTCGGAGGGATGCTGACATGGTGTCGACGGTTTGTTCTGATAATCCCAGTCCCAGAAGTGGTTTGTGCAGAATCTGCAACCCAGGAGTTTGATTTTTTCATGGCATGGGTGGCTTGTGCCCGACACTGGGTGTTAATAACTCTGGGTCACTGGGGAATACCATCGGAGTTTCAACAACTATGACATGGAGTATTGGGAACCATGGCTGCGTAGGCCAGTCGGGTACTATCAAAATACCTGAAGCAGAGTCCATTTGTATTGTGCGTAGTCCCCAACTGATGAGGCAGAAGGGAGGAAATGCATAGAAGAAGAATTTCCCCAATCCAGCGCGAACGCATCTACCGCTGCTGCCTCAGGGTCTGGTTCCCAAGCGACATACATAGGTACCTGGTGATTTAGCCTTGATGCAAATAAATCGATATCTGGCGTGCCATATTGCTTGATAACTTTTGTGAAAATTTTTTTGGGGTTTTAACATCCATTCGATGTTGTCATTAAATTTACGTGACCTGGTGTCTGCCACTGTATTTAGCTTACCTGGCAGGTAAGTTACTGATAGCCAAATATGTCTTTCGACACACCATTGCCAAATTGTGTTGACCAACTTGTCGCATGATACCGATTTTATGCCGCCCAAATGGTTAATGTTGGTCACCACCGTAGTATTATCCATTTGTAACCGTACATGCAAGTGATGCATATTTATGCATATGCTTTTAAACCATAAAAAGTCACCCAACATCTCTAGATAATTAATGCCCAGTGTAAGTGGTAACGATGATTCTGGGTTAGTCCATCTACTACTTGTGCTGGATATAGAGTTAGTTGCTCCCCAGCCTTGAGCACTGGCATCTGTTTGGATAACTGACGTAGGGTTAGTGATGATAATAGGCTGAACCTATGTCAAACGTTTTTTGCCCACCACTGTAGTTCTGATATTACTTCAGTGGGTAACTTCATGAAACGATCATAATGACCTGTATGTCGTTTTTGGTACAAAGGTCCGAATTATGTAGCCGGAAAT
Source organism: Amblyraja radiata (assembly GCF_010909765.2). NCBI lineage: Eukaryota > Metazoa > Chordata > Chondrichthyes > Rajiformes > Rajidae > Amblyraja > Amblyraja radiata. Next base: position 111,128,414 of record NC_045960.1, on the reverse strand, counting down.
GCTGCTACCATTTTCCCAATTACTCTGTTACTTGTCGAGTAGTTGGTAGTCTGTTGACCATTAAATTGTTGCATAATTGTGCCAATTCAACTATTTTGTCTCTTGGCAATGTTACAGTCACGTAGACTGAATTAATTGTGAAGCCCAAGTAGTCCATGATAGTGGATGGCTTCAACTTAGATTTATCTGGATGTAAGACAACCCCAGGGTTTCAAATAACTGTTTGGTAGCTGAACAGCTAACATAGTCAATTTCATGGTCTTGCCTACCATTTAGGATATCATCAAGATATGCCATGACAATATGTTTTTGTCTTCTGAATATTGCCAGAGCTGGTTTTAGTGTCTTGGTGACACTCTTGGGCTGATGTGAACCCATTGGGTAACGCTTTAAACTGCTATAGCTGCCCCATCCAGGTAAATCTGCGATGATCCTTGTGAATGGTACTAAATAGTAAACATCTTTAAGATGAATGCTTGCCATGAAGTATCCTTTGGAATTTAGTTGTTTGGCAGTAACAACCGGTTCCATTTTGAAATGTATATACTTAACAAACATATTTAGTGAAGTTAAGTCAATGATGATGCGACATCCACCATCTTTTTTGGGTTTAGTGAATATATTTGATACAAATTGTAAGGGTTCAGATTTTCCCATGATACCCTTTGTAATTAGTCTCACCAGTTCAGCTTGTCCCTCTTGTTTCTTTAACGGAGAGGGGAAAAATACCCTCTGGGGTGAATGTTGACATGGTGGCAATTTTTCTAGTATGAATTGTATTTGTATTCACTAATGCCATTGAGTATATACTGATCACTCGTGATAGACTCCCATGTGTTAGTATTACTCTATAATTAC